>NC_134090.1:132655849-132942678 GCF_000715075.1 Nicotiana tabacum
ATGCTAACTGAATGGAAAAGTTCAGTTTAGGGTTTAAAACCCTAATGCTGACTGAATGGAAAAAGTTCAGTTTAGGGTTTAAAACCCTAATGCTGACTGAAGGAAAGAGTTCAGTTTAGGGTTTAAAACCCTAATGCTGACTGAAAGGAAAAGTTCAGTTTAGGGTTTAAAACCCTAATGCTGACTAAAGGAAAGAGTTCAGTTTAGGGTTTAAAACCCAAATGCTAACTGAATGGAAAAGTTCAGTTTAGGGTTTAAAACCCTAATGCTGACTAAATGGATAAGTTCAGTTTCGGGTTTAAAACCCTAATGCTGACTGAATGGAAAAAGTTCAGTTTAGGGTTTAAAACCCTAATGCTGACTGAATGGTAAAGTTCAGTTTAGGGTTTAAAACCCTAATGCTGACTGAATGGAAAAAGTTCAGTTTAGGGTTTAAAACCCTAATGCTGACTGAAGGGAAAAAAGTTCAGTTTAGGGTTTAAAACCCTAATGCTGACTGAGGGAAAGAGTTCAGTTTAAGGTTTCAAAACCCTAATGCTGACTGAATGGAAAAAGTTCAGTTTAGGGTTTAAAACCCTAATGCTGACTGGCTGGAAAAGTTCAGTTTAGGGTTTAAAACCATAATGCTGACTGAATGGAAAAGTTCAGTTTAGGGTTTAAAACTCTAATGTTGACTAAATGGAAAAGTTCAGTTTAGGGTTTAAAACCCTAATGTTGACTGAATGGAAAAAGTTCAGTTTAGGGTTTAAAACCCTAATGCTGACTAAAGGAAAAAGTTCAGTTTATGGTTTAAAACCCTAATGCTGACTGAATCGAAAAGTTCAGTTTAAGGTTTAAAACCCTAATGGTGACTGAATGGAAAAAGTTCAGTTTATGGTTTAAAACCCTAATGCTGACTAAAGGAAAAAGTTCAGTTTAGGGTTTAAAACCCTAATGCTGACTGAATGGAAAAGTTCAGTTTAGGGTTTAAAACCCTAATGCTGACTAAAGGAAAAAGTTCAGTTTAGGGTTTAAAACCCTAATGCTGACTGAATGGAAAAATTCAGTTTAGGGTTTAAAACCCTAATGCTGGCTAGATGGAAAAGTTCAGTTTATGGTTTAAAACCCTAATGCTGACTGAATGGAAAAGTTCAGTTTAGGGTTTAAAACCTTAATGCTGACCAAAGGAAAAAGTTCAGTTTTGGGTTTAAAACCCTAATGCTGACTGAATGGAAAAATTCAATTTAGGGTTTAAAACACTAATGCTGGCTAAATGGAAAAGTTCAGTTTAGGGTTTAAAACCCTAATGCTTGACTGAATGGAAAAGTTCAGTTTAGGGTTTAAAACCCTAATGCTGACCAAAGGAAAAAGTTCAGTTTAGGGTTTAAAACCCTAATGCTGACCAAAGGAAAAAGTTCAGTTTAGGGTTTAAAACCCTAATGCTGACTGAATGGAAAAAGTTCAGTTTAGGGTTTAAAACCCTAATGCTGACTGAAGGAAAGAGTTCAGTTTAGGGTTTAAAACCCGAATGCTGACTGAAAGGAAAAGTTCAGTTTAGGGTTTAAAACCCTAATGCTGACTAAAGGAAAGAGTTCAGTTTAGGGTTTAAAACCCTAATGCTGACTAAATGGAAAAGTTCAGTTTAGGGTTTAAAACCCTAATGCTGACTGAATGGAAAAAGTTCAGTTTAGGGTTTAAAACCCTAATGCTGACCAAAGGAAAAAGTTCAGTTTAGGGTTTAAAACCCTAATGCTGACCAAAGGAAAAAGTTCAGTTTAGGGTTTAAAACCCTAATGCTGACTGAATGGAAAAAGTTCAGTTTAGGGTTTAAAACCCTAATGCTGACTGAAGGAAAGAGTTCAGTTTAGGGTTTAAAACTCTAATGCTGACTGAAAGGAAAAGTTCAGTTTAGGGTTTAAAACCCTAATGCTGACTAAATGAAATAGTTCAGTTTAGGGTTTAAAACCCTAATGCTAACTGAATGGAAAAGTTCAGTTTAGGGTTTAAAACCCTAATGCTGACTAAATGGAAAAGTTCAGTTTAGGGTTTAAAACCCTAATGCTGCCTGAATGGAAAAAGTTCAGTTTAGGGTTTAAAACCCTAATGCTGACTAAAGGAAAAAGTTCAGTTTAGGGTTTAAAACCCTAATGCTGACTGAAAGGAAAAGTTCAGTTTAGGGTTTAAAACCCTAATGCTGACTGAATGGAAAAAGTTCAGTTTAGGGTTTAAAACCCTAATGCTGACTAAAGGAAAAAGTTCAGTTTAGGGTTTAAAACCCTAATGCTGACTGAATGGAAAAGTTCAGTTTAGGGTTTAAAACCCTAATGCTGACTGAATGGAAAAAGTTCAGATTAGGGTTTAAAACCCTAATGCTGACTAAAGGAAAAAGTTTAGTTTAGGGTTTAAAACCCTAATGTTGACTGAAAGGAAAAGTTCAGTTTAGGGTTTAAAACCCTAATGCTGACTAAAGGAAAGAGTTCAGTTTAGGGTTTAAAACCCTAATGCTAACTGAATGGAAAAGTTCAGTTTAGGGTTTAAAACCCTAATGCTGACTAAATGGAAAAGTTCAGTTTAGGGTTTAAAACCCTAATGCTGACTGAATGGAAAAAGTTCAGTTTAGGGTTTAAAACCCTAATGCTGACTAAAGGAAAAAGTTCAGTTTAGGGTTTAAAACCCTAATGCTGACTGAATGGAAAAGTTCAGTTTAGGGTTTAAAACCCTAATGCTGACTGAATGGAAAAAGTTCAGTTTAGGGTTTAAAACCCTAATGCTGACTGAAGGGAAAAAAGTTCAGTTTAGGATTTAAAACCCTAATGCTGACTGAGGGAAAGAGTTCAGTTTAAGGTTTCAAAACCCTAATGCTGACTGAATGGAAAAAGTTCAGTTTAGGATTTAAAACCCTAATGCTGACTGGCTGGAAAAGATCAGTTTAGGGTTTAAAACCATAATGCTGACTGAATGGAAAAGTTTAGTTTAAGGTTTAAAACCCTAATGCTGGCTAAATGGAAAAGTTCAGTTTAGGGTTTAAAACCCTAATACTGACTAAAGGAAAATGTTCAGCTTATGGTTTAAAACCCTAATGCTGACTGAATGGAAAATTTCAGTTTAGGGTTTAAAACCCTAATGGTGACTGAATGGAAAAATTCAGTTTAGGGTTTAAAACCCTAATGCTTGCTAAATGGAAAAGTTCAGTTTAGGGTTTAAAACCCTAATGCTTGACTGAATGGAAAAGTTCAGTTTAGGGTTTAAAACCCTAATGCTGACCAAAGGAAAAACTTCAGTTTAGGGTTTAAAACCCTAATGCTGACCAAAGGAAAAAGTTCAGTTTAGGGTTTAAAACCCTAATGTTGACTGAATGGAAAAAGTTCAGTTTAGGGTTTAAAACCCTAATGCTGACTGAAGGAAAGAGTTCAGTTTAGGGTTTAAAACCCTAATGCTAACTGAATGGAAAAGTTCAGTTTAGGGTTTAAAACCCTAATGCTGGCTAAATGGAAAAGTTCAGTTTAGGGTTTAAAACCCTAATGCTGACTAAATGGAAAAGTTCAGTTTAGGGTTTAAAACCCTAATGCTGCCTGAATGGAAAAAGTTCAGTTTAGGGTTTAAAACCCTAATGCTGACTAAAGGAAAAAGTTCAGTTTAGGGTTTAAAACCCTAATGCTGACTGAATGGAAAAGTTCAGTTTAGGGTTTAAAACCCTAATGCTGACTGAATGGAAAAAGTTCAGTTTAGGGTTTAAAACCCTAACGCTGACTAAAGGAAAAAGTTTAGTTTAGGGTTTAAAACCCTAATGCTGACCAAAGGAAAAGTTCAGTTTAGAGTTTAAAACCCTAATGCTGACTGAATGGAAAAAGTTCAGTTTAGGGTTTAAAACCCTAATGCTGACTGAAGGAAAGAGTTCAGTTTAGGGTTTAAAACCCTAATGCTGACTGAAAGGAAAAGTTCAGTTTAGGGTTTAAAACCCTAATGCTGACTAAAGGAAAGAGTTCAGTTTAGGGTTTAAAACCCTAATGCTAACTGAATGGAAAAGTTCAGTTTAGGGTTTAAAACCCTAATGCTGACTAAATGGAAAAGTTCAGTTTAGGGTTTAAAACCCTAATGCTGACCAAAGGAAAAAGTTCAGTTTAGGGTTTAAAACCCTAATGCTGACTGAATGGAAAAAGTTCAGTTTAGGGTTTAAAACCCTAATGCTGGCTAAATGGAAAAGTTCAGTTTAGGGTTTAAAAACCTATTGCTTGACTGAATGGAAAAGTTCAGTTTAGGGTTTAAAACCTTAATGCTGACCAAAGGAAAAAGTTCAGTTTAGGGTTTAAAACCCTAATGCTGACTAAAGGAAAAAGTTCAGTTTAGGGTTTAAAACCCTAATGCTGACTGAATGGAAAAGTTCAGTTTAGGGTTTAAAACCCTAATGCTGACTGAATGGAAAAAGTTCAGTTTAGGGTTTAAAACCCTAATGTTGACTAAAGGAAAAAGTTCAGTTTACGGTTTAAAACCCTAATGCTGACCAAAGTAAAAGTTCAGTTTACGGTTTAAAACCCTAATGCTGACTGAAGGAAAGAGTTCAGTTTAGGGTTTAAAACACAAATGCTGACTGAAAGGAAAAGTTCAGTTTAGGGTTTAAAATCCTAATGCTGACTAAAGGAAAGAGTTCAGTTTAGGGTTTAAAACCCTAATGCTAACTGAATGGAAAAGTTCAGTTTAGGGTTTAAAACCCTAATGCTGACTAAATGGAAAAGTTCAGTTTAGGGTTTAAAACCCTAATGCTGACTGAATGGAAAAAGTTCAGTTTAGGGTTTAAAACCCTTATGCTGACTAAAGGAAAAAGTTCAGTTTAGGGTTTAAAACCCTAATGTTGACTGAAGGAAAGAGTTCAGTTTAGGGTTTAAAACCCTAATGCTGACTGGCTGGAAAAGTTCAGTTTAGGGTTTAAAACCCTAATGCTGACTGAAGGAAAGAGTTCAGTTTAGGGTTTAAAACCCTAATGCTAACTGAATGGAAAAGTTCAGTTTAGGGTTTAAAACCCTAATGCTGGCTAAATGGAAAAGTTCAGTTTAGGGTTTAAAACCCTAATGCTGACTAAATGGAAAAGTTCAGTTTAGGGTTTAAAACCCTAATGCTGCCTGAATGGAAAAAGTTCAGTTTAGGGTTTAAAACCCTAATGCTGACTAAAGGAAAAAGTTCAGTTTAGGGTTTAAAACCCTAATGCTGACTGAATGGAAAAGTTCAGTTTAGGGTTTAAAACCCTAATGCTGACTGAATGGAAAAAGTTCAGTTTAGGGTTTAAAACCCTAATGCTGACTAAAGGAAAAAGTTTAGTTTAGGGTTTAAAACCCTAATGCTGACCAAAGGAAAAGTTCAGTTTAGAGTTTAAAACCCTAATGCTGACTGAATGGAAAAAGTTCAGTTTAGGGTTTAAAACCCTAATGCTTGACTGAATGGAAAAGTTCAGTTTAGGGTTTAAAACCCTAATGCTGGCTAAATGGAAAAGTTCAGTTTAGGGTTTAAAAACCTAATGCTTGACTGAATGGAAAAGTTCAGTTTAGGGTTTAAAACCCTAATGCTGACCAAAGGAAAAAGTTCAGTTTAGGGTTTAAAACCCTAATGCTGACTGAAAGGAAAAAGTTCAGTTTAGGGTTTAAAACCCTAATGCTGGCTGAATGGAAAAGTTCAGTTTAGGGTTTAAAACCCTAATGCTGACTGAAAGGAAAAGTTCAGTTTAGGGTTTAAAACCCTAATGCTGACTAAAAGAAATAGTTCAGTTTAGGGTTTAAAACCCTAATGCTGGCTAAATGGAAAAGTTCAGTTTAGGGTTTAAAACCCTAATGCTGACTGAATGGAAAAGATCAGTTTAGGGTTTAAAACCCTAATGTTGACCAAAGGAAAAAGTTCAGTTTAGGGTTTAAAACCCTAATGCTGACTGAATAGAAAAATTCAGTTTAGGGTTTAAAACCCTAATGCTGGCTAAATGGAAAAGTTCAGTTTAGGGTTTAAAACCCTAATGCTTGACTGAATGAAAAAGTTCAGTTTAGGGTTTAAAACCCTAATGCTGACCAAAGGAAAAAGTTCAGTTTAAGGTTTAAAACCCTAATGCTGACCAAAGGAAAAAGTTCAGTTTAGGGTTTAAAACCCTAATGCTGACTGAATGAAAAAAGTTCAGTTTAGGGTTTAAAACCCTAATGCTGACTGAAGGAAAGAGTTCAGTTTAGGGTTTAAAACCTGAATGCTGGCTGAAAGGAAAAGTTCAGTTTAGGGTTTAAAACCCTAATGCTGACTAAAGGAAAGAGTTCAGTTTAGGGTTTAAAACCCTAATGCTAACTGAATGGAAAAGTTCAGTTTAGGGTTTAAAACCCTAATGCTGACTGAATGGAAAAAGTTCAGTTTAGGGTTTAAAACCCTAATGTTGACCAAAGGAAAAAGTTCAGTTTAGGGTTTAAAACCCTAATGCTGACCAAAGGAAAAAGTTCAGTTTAGGGTTTAAAACCCTACTGCTGACTGAATGGAAAAAGTTCAGTTTAGGATTTAAAACCCTAATGCTGACTGAAGGAAAGAGTTCAGTTTAGGGTTTAAAACTCTAATGCTGAGTGAAAGGAAAAGTTCAGTTTAGGGTTTAAAACCCTAATGCTGACTAAAAGAAATAATTCAGTTTAGGGTTTAAAACCCTAATGGTAACTGAATGAAAAAGTTCAGTTTAGGGTTTAAAACCCTAATGTTGACTAAATGGAAAAGTTCAGTTTAGGGTTTAAAACCCTAATGCTGCCTGAATGGAAAAAGTTCAGTTTAGGGTTTAAAACCCTAATGCTGACTAAAGGAAAAAGTTCAGTTTAGTGTTTAAAACCCTAATGCTGACTGAATGGAAAAGTTCAGTTTAGGGTTTAAAACCCTAATGCTGACTGAATGAAAAAAGTTCAGTTTAGGGTTTAAAACCCTAATGCTGACTAAAGGCAAAAGTTCAGTTTAGGGTTTAAAACCCTAATGCTGACCAAAGGAAAAGTTCAGTTTAGGGTTTAAAACCCTAATGCTGACTGAATGGAAAAAGTTCAGTTTAGGGTTTAAAACCCTAATGCTGACTGAAGGAAAGAGTTCAGTTTAGGGTTTAAAACCCTAATACTGACTGAAAGGAAAAGTTCAGTTTAGGGTTTAAAACCCTAATGCTAACTGAATGGAAAAGTTCAGTTTAGGGTTTAAAACCCTAATGCTGACTAAATGGAAAAGTTCACTTTAGGGTTTAAAACCCTAATGCTGACTGAATGGAAAAAGTTCAGTTTAGGGTTTAAAACCCTAATGCTGACCAAAGGAAAAAGTTCAGTTTAGGGTTTAAAACCCTACTGCTGACTGAATGGAAAAAGTTCAGTTTAGGATTTAAAACCCTAATGCTGACTGAAGGAAAGAGTTCAGTTTAGGGTTTAAAACTCTAATGCTGAGTGAAAGGAAAAGTTCAGTTTAGGGTTTAAAACCCTAATGCTGACTAAAAGAAATAGTTCAGTTTAGGGTTTAAAACCCTAATGGTAACTGAATGAAAAAGTTCAGTTTAGGGTTTAAAACCCTAATGTTGACTAAATGAAAAAGTTCAGTTTAGGGTTTAAAACCCTAATGTTGCCTGAATGGAAAAAGTTCAGTTTAGGGTTTAAAACCCTAATGCTGACTAAAGGAAAAAGTTCAGTTTAGTGTTTAAAACCCTAATGCTGACTGAATGGAAAAGTTCAGTTTAGGGTTTAAAACCCTAATGCTGACTGAATGAAAAAAGTTCAGTTTAGGGTTTAAAACCCTAATTCTGACTAAAGGAAAAAGTTCAGTTTAGGGTTTAAAACCCTAATGCTGACCAAAGGAAAAGTTCAGTTTAGGGTTTAAAACCCTAATGCTGACTGAATGGAAAAAGTTCAGTTTAGGGTTTAAAACCCTAATGCTGACTGAAGGAAAGAGTTCAGTTTACGGTTTAAAACCCTAATACTGACTGAAAGGAAAAGTTCAGTTTAGGGTTTAAAACCCTAATGCTGACTAAAGGAAAGAGTTCAGTTTAGGGTTTAAAACCCTAATGCTAACTGAATGGAAAAGTTCAGTTTAGGGTTTAAAACCCTAATGCTGACTAAATGGAAAAGTTCAGTTTCGGGTTTAAAACCCTAATGCTGACTGAGGGAAAGAGTTCAGTTTAAGGTTTCAAAACCCTAATGCTGACTGAATGGAAAAAGTTCAGTTTAGGGTTTAAAACCCTAATGTTGACTGGCTGGAAAAGTTCAGTTTAGGGTTTAAAACCATAATGTTGACTGAATGGAAAAGTTCAGAACATTTCTGATGCTATCATGAAGGTTGCAGCTGTGATTCTGGGAAGTGGAAAGCCCCCGCCCTTAGGAATTTTGTCTACTGAGACTGCATCGAAAATCTGATAAACCCATGGGCCCTTATCATCATCGGTTTCTATGAAGGGCACAATAGCATCGCTGACGGCATGTGTGCCATCATCCCCGTGTACCACGATCTCTTGTCTATCCCATTCAAACTTGACCATTTGATGCAGTGTAGAAGGCACTGCTTTGGCTGCATTGATCCAGGGTCGTCCCAACAAAAGATTGTATGACACCGCCACATCTATTACTTGAAATTCCATGGTGAACTCGACCAGACCAATGGTTAATTCCAGTACGATATCACTCATTGTGTCAGTGCCGCCCCCATCAAAACCTCGGACGCAGACACTGTTCTTGTGGATCCTATCATCTGCAACCTTTAGTTTGTTCAGAGTGGCCAAAGGGCAGATATTGACACTTGACCCATTATCAATTAGTGCTCGAGTGACCACCGATTCTTCGCATTTTACCGTCATATAGAGTGCTCTGTTGTGTTCAGTACCCTCTACCGGTAACTCATCGTCAGAGAATGTCACTCGGTTTACTTCAAAGATCTTGTGTGCTACTTTCTCCAAATGGTTCACTGAGAGCTTGTCCGGGACATAGGCCTCGTTCAGAACCTTCATTAAGGCCTGACAATGATCGTTTGAATGGATTAACAAGGATAGGAATAAAATTTGGGCTGGGGTCTTTCTCAATTGCTCTATAATTGAGTAATCCTGTGCCTTCATATTCTTCAAAAATTCCTCTGCTTCTTCCTCTGTCACTGGTTTCTTTATTGTTTCAGGATTGACCCTTCTCAATTCTGCGGGAGCAAAACACCTTCCCGATCGAGTTAACCCTATGCCTCGCATACGTCTTCCACAACCTCCTTCCCCTTATGTGTCACTGTCACTTGACTGTAGCTCCACGGCACAGCTTTCTCACTTGTTATCGGCAACTGTATGACCGGCTTGATAACAATTGGTTCCACGTGGACCCCTTTTACTACCAACATTGGTTTGTTTGCTACTCCCTGCAACACTGCTCTGACTGACTCTGGCTTCTTCGCAGTAATAGACGATCCTTTCCCTGCTACCATAAATGGCCTGTCATGTACCTTTCCCGACTGTACCACTGCCTTTTTATTGGTCGACTCTTCATTAGAACTGACGCGAATCATCATTACCGTTTGTGAGGGTGTTTTTGGTTTCCCTCCTTCGTGCACTAGTTCGATCATGTGGGCTTCATGGTGCACCGGTAACGGATTTTCATTGATGTTGGGTGCCTCTGGTGCCTGAACCTCGATCCTATTTGTGTCAATAAGATCTTGTATGGCAGTCTTCAACTTCCAACATTTCTCAGTATCATGCCCGGGAGCACCCGAACAATATTCGCAGCTTACTGAATGGTCCAGATTTCTGGGAAGGGGATTTGGCAATTTGGTTTCAACAGGACTTAGTAGGACTATCTGCTTCAACTTGTGAAACAGAGTAGTATAGGTTTCTCCCAAAGGAGTGAATGTTCTTGGCTTCTGCATCCTTTCGTTCCTGAAAGCCTGATTTCCGCGGAAGCTTGACCCTAAAGGATTCCTGTAGGCCCTCGGTGGTGGATATGTGTTTTGCGGAGGTGGATATGTATGTTGGGGAGCCAGTGCACGCCATTGCGGACGAGCCGGAGGCTGGGTGTAAGTTTGGGCGTGATGGACGGAAAAATGTTGTTCTTGTGGTGGGTAGTAGGGTTGTGGAGGGTAATTTGGAATGTATGGGTAGTTTAGATGATGGGGTCTGGGTTGGTAATGAGGGGAAGGACCTCTAGATCTGGACCAATTGCCTTCCTCTATTGTCGTGACCTCCTCTCTCCTTTTCTTTCCGAGCGCACCTCCTGTGCCGCTCTGAATGGCCTGAGTTGTTGCTTTAATTGCCGAGTAACTCAAGATCTTATTGGACTTAAGCCCCTCCTCTATCATACCTCCCATTTTCACCACTTCATTGAAGGATTTGCCAACTGACATTACCAAGTGACCGAAGTAAGTCGGCTCTAGAGTTTGTAGAAAGTAATCTACCATTTCTCCCTCTCTCATTGGAGGATCAACTCTGGCTGCCTGTTCTCTCCATCGGAACCCAAATTCTCGGAAGCTCTCTCCGGGTTTCTTTTCAAGCTTTAGCAATGTGAGACGGTCTGAGACTATCTCAAGGTTGTATTGGAAGTGTCCTGCGAAAGCCTGTGCCAGATCATCCCAGGTGTACCACCTGCTCGGATCTTGTCTTGTATACCACTCTAGTGCCGACCCGCTTAAACTCTGGCCAAAGTAAGCTATCAGTAGCTCATCTTTGCCCCCTGCTCCCCTAATTTTGCTACAAAAGCCTCGTAGATGTGCTATAGGATCGCCATGCCCTTCGTATAAATCGAATTTGGGCATATTGAACCCTGCTGGTAATTGGACGTCAGGGAAAGGGCATAGATCCTTGTAAGCCACGCTGACCTGGTTGCCTAACCCGTGCATGTTCCTGAAGGACTGCTCCAAGCTTTTAAATTTCCGCATCATCTCATCCTGCTCTGGGCTCTTAGACGGCTTTTCAATCTCCGCCGGGACCTCAAAGTGGGGATTATAGGTATGCGGCTCGGGTGCTTTGAATGTGAGTTCAGGGGGGTAATATTGTGCATCGTGAGCCTGAAACAATGGCTCGCTAGACGATCTGTGCAATGGGGCTGGGGGAGGTGCCACAAAGACGGGAACATTTGGTGGAGGAGGGTTTTGACTGGGTGGTGGAGCTTGGGGATCATAGGCCTCTCTTCCCTGATAGTAGTGATGGCTTGGGAAACTCGTTGAAGGACCGGGAGAGGGGTATTCTGACGTGTGTCCTGGTTGGAGAGTAGGAGTAACAGGTAGTTCCTGCCCCTTTTGGGCTCTAGCTAAGGCTATCTGCATTTCATTCATTTCTAGCCTCATTTTTTCCATTTTCTCGAGGGCTTCCTTTAGCATCTGATTTGTCGTCTTTTCCGACTCAACGCTGTTGTCTGATCCAGTCATGCTTTCTGGTATAGGACCTTTCGATCTTATTTGATAATGGTACGGTGCCAGTACGCTCTAACAACTAACTAGTATTGAATTGGAAAAACAACAAACTTATCAGTGTCAGAGTCTTAATAGATATTGTAATTGCACATTGGGGAATGCAATGTTCTTAGGCAAGTAACCATTTCTAATATGCTTTTGCTCTGACTGCAGGCATCATCCTGACTTATTTTATTTGTGCCTTTTTCGAGTGTTTTAGAAACCCCTCTTTTTCTTCTTCTCTCTCTCTCTCTTTTTTCTTTAATTACGGTCGAATCCTATGGAGATTGCCTACGTATCGTGACCCCGCACGAATCAGACCCAGCGTAGTTCGTGAAGAAAGATTTTCAATTTTTCATTACTTAAAACAAACTATAACAAACTAAAATCCTTTTTGCAGAAAGAAAATAACAAACGCAAACTAAGGTCAGATACAAGTTCCAATACTACGGAGATACTTTGGTGCGAAAAGACAATGGACAGACAAACCACAGGCTAAAAAAATAAAGAAATACAGACACGAACTACGCATACTCTAAAGCTTCAAATATGGGTGCCCGCGGGGCATCGTTCGGCCTCACCGCGGGCCTAGGTTCCAAATTCCTTTTGAGTTGCTCTAATTCATTCATGGTCCATTTCACATAGATCAGCACTGCTGAGACAAAAGTAGCATGGGTCATGTCTTCACAAGCGCGACATCTTCTAAAAATGGCGCGGGCAATGGTTCTAATCCTGTCCCTTGCTTGCTTCTTTTCTATAAGCAGGCGTTTTATCTGATCATTGCACGTTTTTAACACCTGAGAATCCTGCATATACTGATTCTTCAGTTGCTGCACTTCTACCTCCATTTGGGCCAACAAGTCGTAACAGTGTCCGCTCTCGATTTGGAAATCCTCAGCCTGCTTAACTGCTTTACCCTCAAGTGTAGCTACCTTTCTCTTCATATTGACAATAGTTTTCTCGTGGTCGCGTTTCAATTGATTCGAGTATCGGCGACGCTTATCTGCTCTTATACCCCACTGTGCTTTGAGCTCTGCCATGACGTTCTCAGACTTTTCTAAACCATCCCGCCATTCTCTGACTTCATTTTTCAGCCCTTTTATCAACTGCTTATATGATCGACTCCTTGGTTGTTTATCAGGAGCCATTCTCAATTTCTTGATTTGGGCCCTAAGTTCTTCATTTTCTTGGGCCAATCTATTCTTTTCGCCTCGATCCGCAGCAACTTGCATACTATTATCGAATTTCAGACTTTCAACCTGTTGCTTCAACTCACCGATCTCCGCCCGATAACCCATTTCCTTTGCTAACCAGTTCCATTGCTCCTGGGATGACTCAACGAAATCTTTGAGATGAGGTCTTTTGGCTGGTCTCCCGCAGGACATGTCACCTCTGAACCAAGCGTGATACCCCGGGGAAACTTCTCCTTTAGCCCTATCCAACACACAAGTATTTGCCGTCAAATGTTGACACTCACTCTAGATCTGGCGAACTTCTTCTTCGGGGAACCGACCGTCAGGACTGATTTCAACCACTTGGGTACTCAAGTCTTCATCTTTCGGCACTACTTGATAGCTCCCAAGTTGCCTCAAAACCCGATACGGTGCATAGGGTTGGATGCTTTTAAGTCCCATCAACAGAAAGTGGGGCCTGGTTGCCGGCATGTATATGATTTCCTCAACAGACAACCATCCGAGCGTCCACTGGATTTGGCTGGCAGTGAGAGTTCGGAAGAATGACGTCCAAGCTGTGACTCCCTCGGGTAGACTAACCCCTTTGATTCTTGTGTAAAATTATCCAATACAAGTTTTCTCGGGCGAACCGCAATCCAAGAGCTGGGAGCGTTGGCATAAATGATCGGTCATCCACATTTGCAACAATAGGTTACATCCCTCGAAAAAGTCACCCCCGGCTCGGCAAGCAGTGAGAGCCCGGAAGATGTCAGCCATAATCATAGCCACCAGAGTGGTTTTATCTTGGGTGAGCAAGGTACTGACGACCCCAACTACTTTCAAATCAATGTTTCCGTCTTTCCTTGGGAATACTATAAGACCCAAAAAGCTATCATAAAAGCTACCAGCATGTGTTCATCCCACTTCTGTCGGTTATCTCTACTGCATAGTTTGAAGTCTGGCTTATTGAACCCGCCCACGTGGCCGTATCTAGCATATATGAGGCGGAGACTGCAGAAACCTTTTGCAAAATCTGGATGGTGAAATGTTCGGGGTATTTTTAGGAAATCCAAAAACTGGTGTACAGTGACGGACCTGGGTGCAATCAAGTACTTGAACCTTAACGGAGCTTCATCACTTCCGATATATCCCGCTATTTCTTCCAATGTCGGGGTGAGCTCAAAGTCCGAGAAATGAAATACATTGTGTGCTGAATCCCAGCAAGCGACCAATGATCTGATAATATCACCCCGAGGCTGGATGTCTAGTAAATCCGGGAGATCTTTCAGATACTTCTTTACTTTGCCTTGCCCTTCCTTGCCTAGGTCATTCCACCATAATCGCAACTCAAAAGGGATCTTGGTCATTATTGAAAAGAGTTCGTTTTGTATTGTGCTCATCCTGCACATTTATTAAGGTGATTATGCCAACAAAAAACTTTTATTTGACTCAAAATAAAACTATCTATATTCTTTTCCAAGATTTTTTTCAAAACGATGGACTCGGTTTTCAAATGCGGCCTTTTAGCACTTCGGGAACGAAGATTTTAAGGCTGCGAGAGTCAACCGATCAAAAATCAAAAAGGATGACCAAAGATGGTCGTTTATGCAATGTCAGCCTTCCGGCATCCTGCTTAGGAACATTCGGCTATTTTTTGCAAAAACGGCATCATCCGACTTGTTTATAACGAAAATTAAAATAGACTTTTTGGCTATTTTTTTACAAAAAGGGAGGTTGGACCCGATGAGGGTTGCCTACGTATCTCACACCCAGTGAGAATCAAACCAGCGTAGTTTGGGCAAATAAACTAACTGATTTTGAAAACAAACATATTTTCCCCCCTTTTTTTTTAGCGAAAGAAACTATTTTTCCTTTTCGTTTTTTTTTTGAATTGAAAACAAAGTAAACTAAAATAAAGGACTTTTTCCTACACACTTTCTGCTTTTTTGGGCAAACAAACAATTTTAAAAGTAAAATATATTTTATTTTTAAAAAAAAAAAAAAATTCGGCAGAGTTCCAACAATACTTGGACACTGGGTTTTTCTAAAATAATCAATTAACTCCCTAACTATTGTTTCTCTCTTTTTCTCTTTTTTTTTTCAATTTTCCAACGTTCCCGAGATTCAAAAACCGGTCAACATGCGGGTTTGGAATAAATGCACAGCACAAATAGGATGCAGCAGGATGGTCTTTTCATTTCAGGTTGCTAGTCCTAGACGGACCCAACCCCTGTGTTGAGTCCCCTAAGTCAAATGCAAAATGATGCAAATAATCGTTCCTACTAGGGATCCGGCATGAAGTCATGTTATTCTATGTTCAAAACCTGAGTCGGTGTTCTAGACTGTGTACCCGAGCGGACAACTCAAGTCGAGGAGGGGGCAACTTACCGGGAACCAAAAGGCCATCCGGCTTCGTAACTTGTCCGAGCCTCTTTTTTTATTTCAGGGTATGACACTAACAGAATAGGGAGTCTCAACCAGTAAGCACATCCCCGGAGGTAAAGAGAGAAGGGTTCGGCACAGTTTATATATACAGTCAAATAATATCAAAGCGGTAAAAGCAACATTTAGCACATTAGGCTCAAACATGTAAAAATCAGATAAAACCAAATATAACAATTTATCTAAGCTCGAATTTCTAACCCTGAACCAGTGGTTCTGGGTTACTCGTCCCCGGCAGAGTCGCCAGAGCTGTCACACCTCCTTTTTTCGGCACCGCAAGGGTACAAGGCATTTTTCCAATTAAAGGACAATCGAAAAGGGATTTGTTTATTTATTTCAGAGTCGCCACTTGGGAGATTTTAGGGTGTCCCAAGTCACCAATTTAATCCCGAATCGAGGAAAAGAATGACTCTGTATTACAGTCCACGAACCAGAAATCCGGATGAGGAATTCTGTTAACCTCGGAGAAGGTGTTAGGCATTCCCGAGTTCCGTGGTTCTAGCACGGTCGCTCAATTGTCATATTCGGCTTGTTTATCAGATTTTTTATACAATTATGAGCTTATGTGCAGATTTTAACTCTTTACTTATGTGCAGATTTTAACTCTTTACCGCTTTCATTATTATTATTATTATTTTACAGGGAATTGCAACGTTGTGAAAATGTATTTCGAACCGCGCCACAATCAATGTACCCGTGATCGTCGACACACTTTGACTCCGTTGAGATGTGGATTTGGGTCACATAAATGTGCACCCGAGTTTAAGAAGATTAAATTATTAAAGGCGCGCCTAAAGCGACTAGCGTATTATTTACTTTGGGTAGGGCCGTGAAATTTTGCTAAACGGTCCATCCCGAAGTCTAAGCAATTTTAAAGCAAATATTTACTGAGGGCCCCGCAAATTTGTATTTTTTATTCGGCGAGGCTCATCTCATTCTTATTTTTTAAAAGGAATTTGCAACGTCATGGACACGCATCTCGAACCACGTCACAATCAATGTACCCGTAATTAGAGACATATTTCGACTCCGCTGGGATTTGGATTTGGGTCACATAAATGTGCACCCGAGTTTAAGAAAGTAAGATTAATTAAGACGCGTCCTAAAGAAACTAGCCTGTTGTTATTTTGGGTAAGGCCGTGGAGTTCGCTAAGCGGCCTATCCCGAGTTCTAAGTAATTAACACGTATATTTTGTGAGGGCCCCGCAATTTATATTTTTATTTGGCGAGGCTCGTCTCATTATTTTTATTAAAAAAAATAATCTTAGAATGACTACATTTTTTCTATTAAGTTTAGTCTCTAAAATAAATAAAGAAAATACTAATTAATTAGGAGCTAAAAAAATATTTAAGAACGTGACATACTAATTGCTAGATTAGGACCAATATTAATGGAAAGAATTTTTTCTTTTTTTTAAAAAAAAAATCGAAATTATAAATAAAAATAAGAAATTCGACAACTAATATTCAAAAGAAATCAAATATAGCTATATTGAAGCTCGCATTGTTATATAAAAAAACAACTATTGGAATTAATTATTCACCATTTGAAACTAGATTTAACCATAATTACTAAGGCTTATTAGAAAGATTATTAAACTTAAACATTATCTAGTCTTGTTTGGCTTTAACTAAATTTAACTATCCATTCATGATTGACTTACTGTTGACCATATTAAAACTTTCATAGCTAGTGAATTAACCCATTTTTGTCAAGCTGATTCACTAAAGACCAACTTATGTTATTTTTCTCTTATTCCAATTATTAAACAGTAATACATGAAATAGCCTAAATACAATCAGTAAAAGAAACGAAGAAAAAAAAAACGAAATTAAAACTTCAAAGTTCCATTCTTCGTGTATTCATGCTTCACATTTTCAGCTTGCAATAGCTAGTATTACAGTCGTGTACCTGGTATTTGAATACAAGGAAAGGAAGAATAGGATCAGCAGCAGTAGAAACAGCGCAACAACAACAAACAACCAGCAGTCAGAAAACCCAGCAGTAGACTTGAAAACCGAACAAAAATTCCAGCAACCACTCAATAAAGCAATAACAAAGGACCAACAGTTAACTCAAGAAGCCAATTGAAAATCCCGGAAGCAAACAGTAGGCAGAGATCACACTCAGGAATACACGGAAATAGTATTCGGATATTTTAGAAATCCTCTTCTTCAAGATTAAAAGTATGTTCTTATCTCCTCTTTAGTTCTGAAATTTTTATCTCTCCCCAAAATTCTCCTTTTTTCTTAAGTGTCAAATGAGTCTCTTATATACCCAAAGCAAGACCCAATCTTCTTCCACTATGTGCACCCTTTAACTTTTATTATTACCCACACTTTTACTTTAGTAAAAGTAGTCAACGTGGGCCCCGTGTTTCCTTTTTTGAAAAGTAGTCAAAATGGGCCCCCATGTTCCCTCTTTTTGAAAAGAAGATATCATTACCCACCTTTTCCTTTTTGCTTTTATCATTATGTCGGGTCCCCACCATAATTAAATAATATGTAATTGGTTAATTCCCGTTTTACCCCTAAAACTACTGTTACGCCCCGATTCAAAAATCTGTTCAACTTCAAAATTATCTAAGAACCTAAAATTAAATTACCAGCTATAACCAATCCTTTATCCAGTTCAATCAACAAATTCAAACTTAAACTATGAACAACAAATTAACAATCGGAATTATTTTGACTGAACGATATTTTTAACAACACATATATTTGCAGATTCAACAATATTAACAAATTCAACATAACCAACAAATAGATTTGAGTTTCTAAATTCAATAGCCAATTGATCTTTAAACTAAATCTAACAACATTACAACCAAGATGAATATTCAAATTAAATCAAGCATTTAAAACATAAATTCACATTAAATTACCGGATTAAGAACGAACTTCAACCAAAAGATGAACACGAATTTAATCTAAACTAATCAACAAAGACGGATGATTCGAGCGATTAAACTAAATCTAACAATATTACAACTAAATTCTTTTAAACGAATAAAAATAAACCGAAGAAGAAATAATTGATTGAATTTCAGCTTGAATCTAACAATATTAAAATTAAACTAACAATTCTTTTTTACAAATTAAACTAAAATTAAACTAACAATTTCTTTTACAATAAACTTAAACTAACAATTTCAATTTGAATCTAACAATATTAAAATTAAACTAACAATTCTTTTTTGCAAAAATAAATGAAATTAACATGAAACAAACCAAAATAAGTAATTAAATTTCAATTTGATTCTAACAACATTAAAAATTAAACTAACAATTCTTTTACAAAAACAAATAAAACACATGAAATAAACTGAAAAACAATTAATTAAATTTCAATTCGAATCTAACAACATTAAAATTAAACTAACAATTTCTTTTACAAAAATAAATAAAAGCACATGAAATAAACTGAAAAACTAATTAATCAAAGTTCCATTTGAATCTGAAAATTAAATCAACAAAACATATGAACAAACTAGAAAATTAATTCAACGATAAACATGAACAAAACAAGAATCGAACATTTACCGATTTTAGATCCGAGAATATCAAAACAAAATACGGAAAAACATGAAACTCAAACCTACTAACCGGATCGAAGCGACGACGAACTCGAACGAAAACAAATATGTCCGGAGACAATTATTGCACCAAAATCACTCGAATCTGCCCGGAAACTTAAACAATAGACGAAACTCGATGGAGGGGTGTTTGGCGATGACGATAGCTGAAGCAGTAGCAGCATGCTGCTGCCACGCTGCTGAAACAGTAGCAGCACGGGAGCAGCAGCTATGGAGAAAAAGAACGGAGCAGCAGCGGCATCAATGGAGAAGAACAGTAGCAGCCATGGACGACGAACGCAGCAGCAGCAGCACGACGGAGCAGCAGCGACAGTGAAGCAGATCGACGAAGAAGAAACAGCAACGGGCTTCAGCAACATCTGGACGCATCCATGGTAGCAGCGAAGCGACAAAGAAGAAGCAACCAGCAGCGGCGAAGAAGATGATGGTGGAGTGAACGACGTGAAGACGTCGAAGAAGAAGAAGACGCAGCAGTGTGTGTGTTTCGTTGTGTGTGTATGTGTGTGTGTGTGCGAGGGTGTATGCGTGAGTGTGTGTGTGTGTTGCTGTGTGTTGCTGTGCGTGTGTGTGTGTTGTCAATGGGGAGTGGCAACCATGGGAGAGTTTGGAGAAGGAGAGGAAGAAGAAGAGAGGGGGGGTTGGGTAGTCTTAGGGTTTTTTGGTTTATTTTTTTTTTGTTTTTTTTTTGTTTTTTTTATGAGAAATGAAAGAAAAGGGGGTTTGGGGTCTTTTGGGTATGGACTGGGTCGACCCAGTTCGAAATGGACTGGGTCGTTTGGGAAGATTGGGTCTCTTTGGGCCTGTGACTTAAAATTGAAGAAAAGGCCCAATCCGATCTCTTCTATTTTTATCCTTTTCTATTTATTCAATTTCCTAAATAATAATAAAGCTAGAATGCTAAGATAAAATTATAAAACCCAAAATTATCTGGAAATACTAATTAACTATTAATAACAATTAAGACACAATTAAATAGCGACTAATGAGAAAATCACACAATTTGGACATTAAGTGCTAAAAATGCAGCATACATTATTTTTATGATTTCTTCATTTTGTAAACAAACTTACCTAAATATTAAACGCAAATGCGACATATTTTTATATTTTTTATTAATCTAACAAATAAACATGCATAGACAAAATGCAAATAATTACACAGAAATGCCACGAAGAACACAAAAATTGCACACAAAGGAAAATTGTTTTATTTTAAAATTTTGGGAGTAATTCTCATATAGGGAAAAATCATGTGCTCACATTTCCCAACTACCCTAGTAGCTCCATCACTCATCCACCAACTACCTTTCCTAAAAATTGCCCTCCTGTCATATCCACTATCCCCATGATCATATATTCTCAACAATCTTCCCTTCATAGATCCAACAATGACTACCTACTAAAAGCTCATGATGCCCAATATTACCCCTCAGAGGTTGCCCACAAGGTCCTTGACTCATACAATCAGAGCCCTCGGAATGAGCCTCATGTTGAAAATGAAAAGTTTATAGGAAAAGAAGGGCGAGATGAATATCCAGGAAGCTGAAAGGTATAGAACAGTCCTTAAGGAGCATGCAAGGGATGGGAAATTAGATTAACATGTCTTACAATGACTTTTGTATGTTCCCTGATGTTAATCTGCCCGCAGGGTTTAAAATGCCAAAGTTTAACTTGTACGATGGGCGTGGAAATCCAGTAGCCCATCTGAGGGGTTATTGCAGCGAAATGAGAGATGTTGGCGGGAAAGATGAGCTACTGATGGAGCATTTCAGTGAGAGCCTGACTGGGGTAGCCTAGGAATGTCATACTCGTCAAGATGTCAGTAAGTGGCATACATGGGGTGACATGGCTTAAGATTTTATTCGGCACTATCAGCACAATGAAGACATTATCCCATACCGCTCCTCCCAATCTCAGATGGAGAAGAAACCCAAAGAAAGTTTTAGGGAGTTTTGGTTCAGATGGAACGAACAAGTTGTTCGGTTCAGTTCTTCGATTGATAGAAAATATGTTGCTGAGCCCCGCCAACGATAGGATCCAGTAGGCATTCTTGCTAAATGCTTTCAGCCTCAATACCGACCCCATGAACATCCCCAAACTCCACATAATCCAGCCCAGTATTATCCTTCGAACAACATCCGGCCATCTGTCCAAGAACTAGGTCACTCCCTAGGATGAGCACCAGTATCCCAAAATTCTCGTGCGCCTTCACAGAATTTTTGAGAAGCCAACAACCCTAAAAAACTGGGGCATAGAGGGAAACAAAGGCAATGAAATATTTTCACGCCAATCGGAGAATCCTATACAAGCCTATTTGAAAAGTTAAAACACTCTAGCCTAATTGATCCACTCCTCGGCTATACTCCGGACCCATATGCAAAAGATTTTGATCCTATTGTACGGTGCATGTACCACTCTATTGTCCAAGGTCATAGCATTGAAGATTGTTGTGCTTTGAAAAAGGAAATAGAAAGAATGATTCAAGAAGGGATAATTGTGATCCAGTACAGTGACTCCTAGCATATCGCGCAGAATCCTTTCCATGCACATGATGATTCACACTTTGTGGGGATGATGCGTGGTGATAAGGAGCATGAGAATTCTCTTGGGAACTTGCTGATGAAGTTAATGAAATTGAAATTGGTAATGGTCTTGGTAATATTGATGTGGAACTTAGTGGCTAAGATGCCGAGCTTGGTAATTGGAAAGACGCTCCTTTCTTGGCTAGCTGGGAAGGAGTCTTAGTGGTTTATTGTGTTGTCATTTCTGTTGTCTGGGTTATTTCAGGGTTGTAATTTGGATATTGTCTTGTGACTCAAACCCTTATATCCTTTTATTTTGCCTAGTTCCTTTAGTCGTAGTAATTTATTTAGTGTTATCTAGGTTTGTTCCAGGGTTGTACCCCAGTTTATTTTGCTTGTCTTGTTGTTCAAACCCTTTCACCGTCTGTCTAATGCAATTTTTTATTTTTCTGTTATCTCTAGTAATTTTTGTTTAGTTCTCTTTTCCTTTTATAGTTCTTTTCATGATGGCTCTAGTGACATGACATGCACGCATAATTAGAGGCATGGTCTTTTAGTTTAATCATGAAACAATGAAACAATTTTGAAGATGATAGGGACATTTGAGGGAAATAAGTACAGATTTGGACATTTTGAGATCATTTAAAACCCAAACTGTGTGAAATTGGGACAGATAATTTGGGAAGTTAATAGGATGACAAGAATTCATTAATGGAGAGTGCATCCCGGACAATTTGAAGCAAGCAACTTTGAGTTCAAGTGCATCTCAAGTTGCAAGATAAAGTCAAGAAAGACTTCTCCGAATTGACGGAGGATATCCATTGTAAAGAGGGAATAACCCAACGAGAGTTCTGTACTTGATAAGGCACTAAAAGAATAGAAGGTATATTAGTGATATCAATGTTGAAGCTGCAAAAGAAATGTTGTGCATGTTCTTCTTTTTCATTCTCAAGTTGAACGTGTTGTACTTGGCATTTTTAGGGATCGGGAGGCCCTCTTTTAACTACCCAGACACTTATACCATTTGACACCCTTTTGAGCCTGTACTGAATTCTTTGACCTCCCATCTTTTGGAATCAAGTTAGAGTCATATGGGAAAAAAATGTTCATGTCCCCATAGGTTTATTTTAGAAAGTTCATTCCAAAAGGAAAAAGAGAAAAAAGAGAAAAAATAGAGATAAAAAAGGAAAAAAAGAAGGAAAAAGAAAAAAAGGAAAATAGTAACAAAAAGTAGTCTTTTGAACTACGTTTGACCTGATTCTTGTCACCGCAAGATACGTAGGCAGCCTTACGGTTCGGTCATACCAAATAAAATATTTCATAATCCCACGAAGTCGAGAGTGGCGCAGTCTTTCTTAGAAATTTCATCTCAAAAGGAAAAGAAAAAAAAGAATCAAATTCCATTGTTTTAGAAATTGGGGTAAAGTTTTTAGATGAATTCCAAAAGTTGTAAATAAATTAACCCCGTTGTCTTAGTTATTTTTATCCTTTATGATATCCTTTCTTTCTAACCCTGTCCAAAAGCAACATTACAGTCCAAAAAAGACCTCCCAGATAATCTTTGAGAGCGCTGAGTCAGACATGCCAGGAGCATATAATATTTCTATCGTGGTTAATGACTTATCATCTGCAGAACAAGAGGAAAAAAAAATGAAGAAAGAAAAAATGAGAGAGTCTTATAGGTGAAAACCTTCACAGGCATCATAAGGCGATGATAAGTTGAGAGAAAGAACAAAATGAGAGAGGTTTGATGGTGAAAACCCTTTGGGTACTACAAGTCGAATAAGGACCGTGAATTATATAGGATAATCAGAGCATGGAAGACCAGTTTCACGACTCAAAGGTACAACAAGAGTTGAACATTAGACTTGCTTGACAGATTAGGCCACTTAATCCAAAGGTTCATGTCATGGTCATTAGAGTTGGCATCCACATCTGATAAGTTTCTACTTTGTAGTTTTTTTGTTAGGAATCATATCTTTCCATTATCCTTTACTTTGTTCCTTTTGTCTTGTTTACTTCATCTTCCTGAGTCTGTTTGGTCAGAACAAGTGAGAAATGACTTCAAAATTTGCCACCATCTTTCTAATTGCCCAAAACGGAATCTGGCTAGCACATCAAAGTGGCATACGTAAGGAAAGAACAGTATGCGCACTGAGTTGGTAACAATTAACATGTTATGGGAGTCATGTAAAATACAATGGTTCGGTATATATCAATTCATAAGCACAATGTAACAGATAGAGGGCTTGGGTTTGAACGGATCAGAGGTATTTTCTGTGATAAGGGTGACAGAGAAAGTGGTTAGTCAATAAACAAGCAAGATCTTTCGAGTTGAAATCAAAGTTATCATGGGAAGTGAAGGAGCAATCGCCCTCAAAGTCAAGGCCACAAACCAACCACCATGTTTAAACTCACCAGTTTTCTTTGTTCGAAACAGGGACAAAGACTATGTCCAAATGAAAGCTCGGAAGCTTGAATTTTCAAGTATCGTGCCCAAATTTTGTCCATACAAAGGCGGTTTGAGAAGGGGAAAGAAAATTTGTTCGATCTACAGGAACCCTTTATGAGGAAAGCATGGTTCACGGGCAAGGAATTTTGTTCGTTTTGCAGAGATCCTCCAGGAAGAGATCATGGCTCGGGTAAGTTCATTCTCGGCTTTTCAGGACCCTCCTGGATAATAGGATTTAGTTTTAAGTGTTCAGGACCCTCCTAGATAATGGGATTTAATTTTAAGTTGCCAAGACCCTCCTGGATAATGGGATTTAGTTTTAAGTTGTTGGACCCTAATAGATAAAGAGATTTAGCGTAAGTCTTACCTTTAGGAAATAGAATTTAGGTTTTAGGTTTTCACTCTTAAGATGAGATTTAATTTTAATTTTTAGGGCCCTCCTGGATAATGGGATTTAGTTTTTGATAGCTGTCACAACCCAAACCCCGATCTGATCGTGATGGCGCCTCTCGTGAAGATAAGGCCAGCCAACTAAATGCAATTCACCTATTTAAAACAGTTAAATAATATAAAAGCAGTATAAACATGATTTAATGATAAGAAGTAGTGGAAATACAACCCGACACAGCCCAAACCGGGGTGTCACAAGTCATGAGCATCTACTAGGGTATAAATACAACTGAAAGTCTGAAGTGTACTAATACAGACTAATGAAATGGAGAGAGAGAGAGAGAGAGAGAGAGAAGTAGTGCTGCGAACACCGGCAACTACCTTGCTAAACTCCGATGACTATGCCTCCGATCAGCCAAAACCTGCTACCGGGTGTATAAATACCTGAATCTGCACACAAGGTGCAGGGAGTAAAGTGAGTACTCCAACTCAGTGAGTAATAATCATAACTAAAATCTGAATGGTAAGAAATCACGTAAAGCATATCGAGATGTTGTATAGAAGTAGTTCAAAAACTAGTAAGAAAGCAATGAAGCTGTAAACAATCTCTTAAAACATCTTAGCTCAGTTTAAACTTCTTGAAAATGACTTTTTCAACAGTTACGCAAATGAATGCAAAACAGTTAGTGCAGATAAGCACAGAAATCCACCCCTCGGGCACAAATACCGTAGTTTAGCAGGTAAAATGACAAGTAAATATGAAAGATAAACACATAAAGGTTCGCCCCTCGGGCATAATGTCAACAACAACGCCCCTCGGGCAATATCTCAGAACAATACCAGCCCCTCGGGCAATCATATAGAACGGTACCAGCCCCTCGGGCAATCACATAGAACGGTACTAGCCCCTCGGGCAATCACATAGAACAATACCAGCCCCTCGGGCTATCACATAGTACAATATCAGCCCCTCAGGCTATATCTCACATCACAATAGGTATACACGCTCACTTGGGATGTATAGACTCCGGGAGGGGCCCCTTACAGCCCAAGCGCATTATCAAGCCATCTCGTGGCATCAAATATAGGCCCTCGGCCTCATATCAATCAACAAGCTACCTCGTGACATACATATCTCAGGCCCTCGGCCTCATAATCAAATCAGTATCTCACTGATGTGGCGTGCAGCCTGATCCAAAGGTATCCTCACCATACAGGCCCTCAGCCTTACTCAGTCAAAATCACATAAGCCGCTCGGGCAACAGTAAAACATGATGCTCAGCCCAAAATATTATTTGAAATATCATTTTAAGTGTTAAAGCAAAATAAACTTGGTTGAGTTTTGAAAACAGTGGAAAATAACATGATTGAGTTCAAGTATAAAATCAAAACAGCGAGGAAATATCAACAAAAATCCCCGAAGGGTTCACATAGCTGGCACTAGGCCTAAATATGGCATTCAGCCCAAATAATGATGATAGCAAATAGTTTTCAATCAAATACGCGGTAAAATTATCAATCGGGACGAACCAAGTCTCAATCCCCAATAGTGCACGACCCCACGCTCGTCATCAAGCATGTGCCTCACCTCAGTATAGCACTACGATGTGCAATCCAGGGTTTCAAACCCTCAGAACATCATTTACAATCATTACTCACCTCGAACCGGCTAAATCTCTAGCTCGCGACGCCTTTACCCCTCGAATCGGCCTCCATGCGCATCGAATCTATCCAAAATCAGTACAAAATCATTAAAATATGCTAAGGGAGCGAAGCCCACTAGAAAATATCCAATTTAACATCAAAATCCCTAAATTGCTCAAACCCGGCCCCCGGGTCCACGCTTCGAAATCCGACGAAACTCACAAAATCCGACAACCCATTCAACCACGTGTCCAACCATACCAAAATTACTAAATTCCGATAACAATTCGGCCTCCAAATATTCAAATCTTATTTTCCAATCCCTAGGTCCAAATCCCCAATTTACACCTCAAAAACATGTAATTTAGTCGGATTATTCGATGATAATTCAATATTATGGAGTAGAAATGATCGCAAGTGACTTACCTCAAAATTTTCCATAATTTCTTGCTCAAAAATCACCCCAAACCGTGTTCTTTCACCAAAAAAAGTCAAAATGAGCTAAAAACAAAACAGCTTTAATAAATCTGATTCTGGTCGCTAAAGGCTTAATTTCCGTCGCTAAAAGGTCCAATCTGGTCGCTAAAAGGTGCATACCAGATCTTATGCACCAGTAGTCTTTTATTTCACTAAAAGGGCTCTAACTCCATCATATGAACTCGGAATTCGATGATTCTTGTTCCTATGAGTCACAAATAATGATATGAACATAGTCCTTCAATCGAAACTGAATTCGGAGCTCGTTTGCTCAGTGCGATATCCATTTCGCTCGTTAAATAATTAACTCATAATTCGCATCAAAAACTCAATCACGACTTGATGAAATTAGACCAAACTTTCCAGATCACTCCTATAATTCATTATCAAAATTCCGGAATTCTCAAAATCAAATTTCGATCTCTAGAACTAAAAATGGATCTTTGGATCATTACATGCTTATGCTCAAAACGCCAAAATCTTCCAAAAACTCTTCCAAAACATATCCGAGCCTCATGGGACCCCGAACAAACATGCCAACACACCCCATAACATAATTCAAACTTGTTCCAACCTTCGGAACGCTAAAAACAACATCAAAACATCAAATCACCCCCAGATTCAAGCCTAAGAATTCCAAAACTTCCGAATTCTGAATTCGATCAAAAAGTCTATCAAACCTCGTCCGAATGACCTGAAATTGTGCACACACATCACAAATGACACAACGGACCTACTCCCATTTCTGGAATTGCGACCCCGATATCAAAATTTCACCTATCAACCGGAAAGCGCCGAAATCTCAATTTTGCCAATTTAAGCCTAAACCTTCCACAGACTTCCAAAATGCATTCCGATCGCGCTCCTAAGTCCTAAATCACCCAACGGATCTAACCAAATCATAAAAATTCTAATCCGAGATCATATACAAACAAGTCAAATCTTGGTCAAACCTTTCAAATTTCAAGCATTAAACTGAGAACTGTTCTCCCAAATTCATTCTGATTACCCTGAAACCCAAAACCAACGATTTACATAAGTCATATTACATAACACGGGAAAGTCATGGACGAGAACTGGCGAGCGAAGTGCAAAAGCTCAAAACGACCGGTCGGGTCGTTACATCCTCCCCCACTTAAACATACGTTCGTCCTCGAACGTGCCCAGAGTTGTTCCAAAAGCCAACCAATTGCTGAATAACCTCACCATGCACATACCCAGGGGTGATCCCACATCACCCTATCTCATATAGGTTAGATAACACAATATAACTGAAATTTCACAATCCATCCTTGTCCATAAATCATAGAACCACATTTCTGCTTCTAAAATCCTCAATACGATCAGAATCTCACATTTATACTGTGAATAAGTCCGAACAAGCTGTAACAAACCATATCTGCTATCTCAGGTGCAATCACAAGATATACCACATAACTCAAACACTCGCAGCGATAACTTCTAATCACCGCAACTGCACATAACAATCAAATACCGATAGAAAACCTCTTATCAACTAAAGTCTCATTCCAACACTTCCATATACTGCCAATGATAAATGAAACACGCAATAAACCATAACCATTTCTCAGATCAACCATTCATAAGGCCACTTCTCCTTTGGCAAGGACCATAGCAAATTTCTGAGCCGAACCTCGATGTTTATCCTCCCGATATGCTAAAATCGAATCCGTTTGTATTCATTAAAGACCATAATGATCTCATCTGATCCAACATAACTACTCAGGTGACATGACACCTCGGTACAGACTAAGGCCCCAGCTTGCGCAATACGCGCACCAATAAGCAACAATCCGAACGTACTAAAATCATGAAAATGACTCAAATGAAAGAGCTATACCGCAAGCTCACCAGCACCACCACAACACAAGGCTGAGAACCCGTCTCACATCATAGAAACATGACACATGAATCTAACCCGCAAGGTCATACCTTCACATAACTTCGTTGCAATGCGCGACCCTATCCAAACACTAGTCTACATGGAACACCTTAAGTCACTTTGCTTGAAATTGACGACAACGCGCAATTAATGTCTAGAACCAAAGCAAATAACATACACCACACAAACCCGAAAGGACATAACGATACGCCATTCACCGAGCAACACCCAATCACTCTTCCCCCTCGACTTCCACTATGAAACTTCAATAGAACTGCACCATATGTGTTTGTAATCAACAAATCATAACACCTCGCAACACAGAAAGGTAGCTCATAGATCTTCCCAGATTACTAATAAGCTCAATAACAATCGAATCAACACATCTCTCAACATTACAACTCGGAGCAAACCAAGCCGACTCAAGTTAGAACACAAATCCACATTGGCCTGTCAATGGACCCCTTATTAAGGAAATCCTGAAGCTGCTCTTTCAACTCCTTAACTCTGCCGGTGCCATACGATACGGTGCCCGACATCAAATCAATACTGAAATCAACAACCTTTCCTGGCGACATGCCCGACCATAAGAAACACATCCAAAAAGTCCATCACCGCCGAAACTGAATCAATGGCAGAAGCCTATGCACAGACATCTATCACGAAAGCTCACATAAGAAAGACAATCCTTCCCAGCCGTCCGCTGGGTCTTCAAAATATAAAACAACTCCACTAGGACATAATCCGTCGAACCTCGTCACTCAATCTGTGGTAATTCCAGCATAGCCAACAACGCTGCCTTAGCGCAATAGTCTAGAATGACACAACATGGAGGCAACCAGTTTGAACCCAATATCACGCCCAAAATCTAACATACCAAGCACAAAAGATCCGCTCGGGTCTCCAAACCTCGATAATCACTAAATAGTGCTGATACACATGACTCACAACCACCTCGTAGCCTGAATGTGAGAACTTCTATGTCTCCCAATCCATATGGCACATGACTCAGCACACCTGATCCTAATTCTATCGTCTGAATACAGACCACACCTCAAATACCCAATCATTCCACGAAAGATACTCTAAAATTCCCCTGTACCACCAAGCAAGCTCGAATATGAGCAGTCGATCTAACAAGAAAGTGCTGCAATACTACCAAAGTACCATCAACTTAATCACATTGCCTTTTCTGAAACATATACCCTTATCAAATCACTCCATTTAGCAATACCATTTTCTTAATCATCTGAAGATCATTCACCTAATCATCTGAAGCTCATTCCTCTAATCATCTAAAACTGGTCGTGTTGCCTAAGAATTTTTTTTATGACTTTCCATTCAGAGCTGAACCATAACCTTCCACCCGCAAATCTCAGTCCTCCATAATATACCGTATCTACCATACCATCCTAGGATAACCTTAGAAGTTCATCTTCCTTCCGAGCCACAAACATCTACGTACTCAACTAGTCAAGAACTTTCCATTGGTCTCATCTAAAAGAAAATCACTACACATCCCATGCTCCACATGCCCACAGAAAATATACTTCTCCAACCAAGGTAGAAACCATCAAGAACTCTCCGAGCTCCCCTTGCACGAACCAAACCTGCCAGGACTGAATCCTTCTAACTCGACCAAGCTATGCAAGCCATCAAAACCTAAGAGCATTGCCGCGAAATACCTGTAGGAACTCATTACCCCGTACACACCCAAGGAACTAATCATATCCTTACCATACCAATCCGGCCTACTACCAAGCTATCACATCTATCCGAGTTTCCTTATGATTTATCTTCAACTTGATATTCCCTCTTTCTGTAACACCACAATTCCTCAACCCTGACTCACCACGCGAGACCCAAGCATAAAACCATGTCGTCTAAGGCTCATAAGCCGCTGAATACTTTCTTAGATATTCCCACAAGTGCCACATTCAAAATACTTACCCTGAAGAGGCCTCCTACGAATCTCGAGCCATTACCTTCACCTTCCTAATACTAATATATCAAAGCCCATAATTGATATAGAAATACCACAGATCTTGACACCCTCCAAATGCAAACCTCAGTTTTTGTCCAACAATACAATCTGAAAATCTCCAGTTATTACATGCGAAATCTTGAGCACATTAGAACCATTCCCGAGAGTCATCCACTCTACTCAAACCGCAATTAGCCCGAGCAAAGACCCGAACAACCTGTGCCTCATTAGCATTTCTGACACTATAGAATGTAACCTCATTCCATTACAACCAAAAAACTCTTTGCTCTACGTACCGAGCATCTTTTACCAACAACGACTCAAGACATCCTGTGATTCTCACACACCCATGAAGTGTCTTATAACCTTTGTTAAAAAATTTCCTTTACTCAAACCATCCTCGATCTCAATCTCCGCGGGCCATAACTGATTCACCCGAACACCTCAAACTAGAACCGACGTAGCACCTAGTCGTGCAATCAACTAATCAACAGCAGACTCCCCCACTTATCTCGAAGCCATAGATCAAAATACACTCAATAACTCATAACACTTATACTCTATCGATGCCATAATACCATAGTGAGATTAAACTCAAATCCTTTATAAGCTTGTGAAAACACAGATCATCTAGAATTTTAACTCTTCTGCAAATCTCGCATTCACTCTCGCAACAGTTAAGCCCACTCTCTTAAGTGATCCAAATTTAAATTTCAACATATATACTTCATTTATAAATGAGATCTTCTAATAGGCAACATAAGGATCATACGACCTCAGAACACTCCGTAGGAGATAACCCACCTGCTTTTCCTCCAACTAACATTCTTGTATACCTTCCACCGTCATAAACTGTACGCAGTCACTTAGTCTTCTTGAGTCTGAACTCATACCGCAACATAAAATTTACTTCACTCGCAACTGGGAAACATGAAAATATTCTTCACACGCCTATAACTCGGGGCTATACCTCAAATCAAGATGGAATTCAAGCACCTAATAGTTCTTCTATCCTCCAGCAGACCCTTCTCGTCACTTCCAAATTATATGGATACATCTCGCTGTACTAACATATTCATTACATAGTTATCCAGCCATCACTCTCACTAATAGGGACACTACCGAACATATAAGTTCAAAAACACTTGCTCACACAATCAGTACCTCGGTGCTCAAGCTATAGGCAAAGATCCGGCCTCAAGTCTTCTAGACTGGCCCAACATCAACACACAAAGAACACATCTCACCCCTCGATAGAGGAATCACAAGCCATCAATGTACATCTGATACTGAGCGCTCATATGCGCATACGAACACGTGGAAGGAATTTAAAGAGTACAATTCAAGCTGAATCAAGGACGCACGATAAGAATTCAAGAATGTGATGTTTTTCCTAAAGGTTTTGCAGCCTCTCGAGGATAAATACAGACATCTCCGTACTGATCCACGAGACTTACTAAACCTGCTCATGACACGTGAGACCTATGTAACCTAGGCTCTAATACCAACTTGTCACGACCCAAACCCCGACCCGGTCGTGATGGCGCCTCTCGTGAAGACAAGGGCAGCCAACTAAATGCAATTCACCTTTTTAAAACAGTTAAACAATATAAAATAAGTCTAAACATGATTTAATGATAAGAAGTAGCGGAAATACAACTCGACACAGCCCAAACCGGGGTGTCACAAGTCACGAGCATCTAGTAAGGTATAAATACAACCGAAAGTCTAAAGTGTACTAATACATACTAATGAAATGGAGAGAGAGAGAGAGAGAGAGAAGTAGTACTGCGAACACCGGAAGCTACCTTGCTAAAATTCGATGACTATGCCTCCGATCAGCCAAAACCTGCTACCGGGTGTATAAATACCTGAATCTGCACACAAGGTGCAGGGAGTAAAGTGAGTACTCCAAATCAGTGAGTAATAATCATAACTAAAATCTGAATAGTAAGAAATCACGTAAAGCATATCGAGATGTTGTATAGAAGCAGTTCAAAAACCAGTAAGAAAGCAATGAAGCTGTAAACAATCTCTTAAAACATCTTAGCTCAGTTTAAACTTCTTGAAAATGACTTTTTCAACAGTTACACAAATGAATGCAAAACAGTTAGTGCAGATAAGCACAGAAATCCGCCCCTCGGGCACAAATACCATAGTTTAACAGGTAAATAATAGGTAAATATGAAAGATAAACACATAAGGTTCGCCCCTCAGGCACAATGTCAACAACTCCGCCCTTCGGCCATATCTCAAAACAATACCAGCCCCTCGGGCAATCACATAGAACGATACCAGCCCCTTGGGTAATCACATAGAACAATACCAGCCCCTCGGGCTATCACATAGTACAATATAAGCCCCTCGGGCTATATCTCACATCACAATGGGTAACCGCGCTCACTGGGGGTGTACAGACTCTGGGAGGGGCCCCTTACGGCCCAAGCGCAATATCAAGCCATCTTGTGGCATCAAATCTAGGCCCTCGGCCTCATATCAATCAACAAGCCACCTCGTGGCGTACATATCTCAGGTCCTCGACCTCATAATCAAATCAGTATCTCACTACTGCGACGTGCAGCTCGATCCAAAAGTATCCTCACTATACAGGCCATCGGCCTTACTCAGTCAAAATCATATAAGCCACATGATGCTCAGCCCAAAATATTATTTGAAATATCATTTTAAGTGTTAAAGTAAAATAAACTTGGCTGAGTTTTGAAAATAGTGGAAAATAACATGACTGAATTCAAGTATAAAGTCAAAACAGTGAGGAAATATCAACAAAAATCCTCGAAGGGTTCACATAGCTGGCACTAGGCCCAAATAAGGCATTCAGCCCAAATAATGATGATAGCAAATAGTTTTCAATCAAATACGTAGTAAAATCATCATTCGGGACGGACCAAAGCAACAATCCCCAATAGTGCACGACCCCACGCTCATCATCAAGCGTGTGCCTCACCTCAGTATAGCACTACGATGTGCAGTCTGGGGTTTCAAACCCTCACAACATCATTTAAAATCATTACTCACCTTGATCCGGTCCAAACTCTAGCCCGCAATGCCTCGCCCGCATGAATTGACCTCCGGATGCTCCAAGTCTAGCCACAATCAGTACAAAATCATTAAAATATGCTAAGGGAGTGAAGCCCACTCGAAAATATCCAATTTAACATCAAAATCCCGAAATTGCTCAAACCCGGCCCCCGGGCCCACGCTTCGAAATCCAACGAAACTCACAAAATCCGACAACCCATTCAACCACGTGTCCAACCATACCAAAATTACTAAATTCCGATAACAGTTTGACCTCCAAATCTTCAAATCTTATTTTCCAATACCTAGGTCCAAATCCCCAATTTACACCTAAAAAATATGCAATCTAGTCGGATCATTCGATGATAATTCAATATTGTGGAGTAGAAATGATCACAAGTGACTTACCTCAATATTTCTCATGATTTCTTGCTCAAAAATCGCCCCAAGCCGTGTTCTTTCACCCAAAAAAATGTCAAAATAAGCTAAAAAATGTAACAGCTTTAATAAATCCGATTCTGGTCGCTAAAGGCTTAATTCCTGTCGCTAAAAGGTCCAATTTGGTCGCTAAAAAGTGCAGACCAGATCTGATGCACCAGCAGTCTTTAATTTCACTAAAAAGGTTGTAACCCCATCATACGAACTCGGAATTCGATGATTCTTGTTCCTCTGAGTCATAAATAATGATACGAACATATTCCTTCAATCGAACCTCAATTCGGAGCTCGTTTGCTCAGTGCGATATCCATTTCGCTCGTTAAACAATTAACTCATGATTCGCGTCAAAAACCCCAATCGCGACTAGATGAAATTAGACCAAACTTTCCAGATCACTCCTATAATTCATTATCAAAATTCCGGAATTCTCAAAATTAAATTTCGATCTCTAGAACTAAAAATGGACCTTTGGATCATTACATGCTTATGCTCAAAACGCCAAAATCTTCCAAAAACTCTTCCAAAACATATCTGAGCCTCATGGGACCCCGACCAAACATGCCAACACACCCCATAACATAATTCAAATTTGTTCCAACCTTCGGAATGCTGAAAACAACATCAAAACATCAAATCACCCTCAGATTCAAGCTTAAGAATTCCAAAACTTCCGAATTCCGAATTCGATCAAAAAGTCTATCAAACCTCGTCCGAATGAACTGAAATTTGCACACATATCACAAATGACACAACGGACCTACTCCCATTTCCAGAATTCCATTCCGACCCCGATATCAAAATTTTACCTATCAACCGAAAAATGCTGAAATCTCAATTTTGCCAATTCAAGCCTAAACCTTCCACAGACTTCCAAAATGCATTCCGATCGTGATCCTAAGTCCCAAATCACCCAACGGAGCTAACCAAATCATAAAAATTTCAATTTGAGATCATATACAAACAAGTCAAATCTTTGTCAAACCTTTCAAATTTCAAGCATTAAACTGAGAACTGTTCTCCCAAATTCATTCGATTACCCTGAAACCCAAAACCAACGATTTACGTAAGTCATATTACATAACACGGGGCAAGTCATAGCCGAGAATTGGTGAGCGAAGTGCAAAACCTCAAAATGACCGGTCAGGTTATTACATTCTCCCCCACTTAAAGTTTCTTTTGTCAAGATTCGATTAATACACACGGATGTTCCCGGTACCAAACCGGGATAGAAAAGTTTCTTTTGTTTTGTCTGTTTTGTTGTAATGGCAGCGCCCACCTGGAGAAACAAGGGAATTCAGTTCAAGTATTGGAAGCAGGCGCCCACTTGGAGAAACAAGAGAATTAAGTTCAAGTATTGGCATCAGACACCCACCTGGAGAAACAAGGGAATTAAGTTCAAGTATTGGCATCAGGTGCCACCTGGAGAAACAAGGGAATTCAATTCAAGTATTGTCAGCAGGTGCCCCACCTGGAGAAACAAGGGAATTCAGTTCAAGTATTGGCAGCAGGCGCCCACCTGGAGAAACAAGGGAATTCATTTCAAGTATTGGCATCAGGTGCCCACCTGGAGAAACAAGGGAATTCAATTCAAGTATTGGCAGCAGGCGGCCACCTGGAGAAACAAGGGAATTCAGTTCAAGTATTGGCAGTAGGCGCCTACCTGGAGAAACAAGGGAATCCAATTCAAGTATTGGCATCAGGCGCCCACTTGGAGAACAAGGGAATACATTCCAAGTTTAAGCATCAGGCGCCCACCTGGAGAATAAGGGAATTCATTTCAAGTTCAAGATCAGGCGCCCACCTGGAGAACAAAGGAATTCATTTCAAGTATCGGCAGCAGGTGCCCACCAGGATAACAAGGGAATTCATTTCAAGTATCGGCAGTAGGCGCCCACCAGAAAACAAGGGAATTCATCTCAAAGTTGAAGCATCGGGCGCCCACCTGGAAAAAAAAGGGAATTTATTTCAAGTTGAAGCATCAGACGCCCACTTGGAGAATAAGGGAATTCATTTCAAGTTGAAGCATCAGGCACCCACCTGGAAAACAAGGGAATTCATTTTAAGTTGAAGCATCAAGCACCCGCCTGGAAAACAAGGGAATTCATTTCAAGTTTAAGCATCAGGCGCCCACTTGGAGAACAAGGGAATTCATTTCAACTTTAAGCATCAGGCGCCCACCTGGAGAACGAGGGAATTCATTTCTAGTTTTAAGTCAGAAGCAGGCGCCCACCCGAAGAACAAGGGAAGTCATTTCAAAATTCGTTTCGGAATTATTTCAAGTTTCAATTCAGTAGCAGGCACCCACCTGGAGAACAAGGGAAGCTATTTCAGAATTCAATTTAAGTTAGAAGTAGCAGAAGTTCGCGGCAAGAATACGAATCAACAGTCTGAGATGATCAACATAAGTTAGTCTCAATCCAAAAAGAAAAAAAAAGAAGAAAGAAGTGAATCCAAAATGTAGAAGTAGAGAAAGATGTGAACTGCTCAAGACATGGTTGAAATCACGAGCATTGCATATCCAGTCTTGATCCCAGAAGAATGAACTAGCACCTGCAACTAGCAAGCGTCAACGTTCAAATCTAAAGTCTGCATTAAGAACCATTCAAGACTCAAGGTCACGCTTCAGAAGACTTATAGATAGGAATCTTGTAACTCATAGTTGACAAGCTTAGTTAGTCCTTTTCATTTTTTGATTTTGATGTAATAACAGGACCGCGGACTGGAACCTCGACGGAACGGCACCTCGACAGGCTCTCTACCTAGGTATACTCCATCATTGTTCCTACTTCTGAACTACACGTGGCCTGATTCCTTTATAGCTAAGGATATGTAGGTAGCTCAGATGCTAGGGCTCGGTCACATTCTCCTTTCTCTTAGTTTTTGGTGTCTCTAAATAAGGGTCGGTTCAAAAAACCTGTCTCGTTGTTTTTTGTCAGAAAACTCTTCGCATTTCTAGTCAAAGAGGGGCAGCTGTAGACATGTAATGTTTGACCCTCCCCAAGATTTTACACATTATTAGTGTTAAATATTTAGTTTAGGTCTAATGTCGCCCTTTTATCACAAAACAAATATCTTTTATTTAACTAATTAATATTTTATCTAGTTACTTTTAATTTATCTACTTTACATAAAATTCAAAAATATAAAAATAGTTCCACTTTGTTTTTAGGAATATTATTTTAGTGATTTTAATCTAATTCCCTTTTTTATCTTTTAGTATGATATTTAAAAAATACAAAAAATAAGTTTGTTTTAATGGTTAATCTTATTTTAATAGTTATTTTACTTAAAGTAGGATTAATTAGTAAATGAGGTCGTATTTTTAGTCTTGTTCACGGAGAAAGAATAAGATTTGAGCTCAAACAACCTATTTTTTTAGGCCTAATTTTCGGACCTGGCCCATAATAACCCAAGCCCAATACCCCTAAAACCCTAGACTTAGACTTAAAAGCAACCCTAAGAGACCTAAAAGAGGACAACCATTTTCTGAAAAAAGGACGCTAGGCATCATCTTCTTCAACAAAAACTAATGCTAATAACCCTAGAGACCAAGGAGCTGGAGCCATTTTCTGATGTGAAAAACCTACACAAAAACCTTCAGCTCTTTTTCTTCATGAGAAAACCTAACAAAGAACACTAGAGAACCCTAGGGATAGCAGCCGTTACTTCAACACAAGGACACCTCCTAGACCCTCTGCTCGATCTTCCAAAAATTAGAAAAAAAACAAAGGAGTCGTTCCCCTCATCTGATTCTCTTCTTTCTCACCCGTAAACACACACACATAGATACAACCAGAGAACACCCTTGGCTTCTTCTTCTAAGCCTTAACCAAAAAGAGACACCCTAAAGAAAACCTAAAGATTTGAAGCTCCATCAACAACGGCTCACAACAGAAGCCATGAGCGACCCCTCACCTCTTCACAAAACCAGTCGCTCCACCCCCATATTTGACCAAACTAGCAGCTAGCTGTAAAAGAAAAGAAAAAGGGAGTTCGAAAAACAGTAGTGGAAACAGGGGAACGGGCAGAAACATTCGAAGTTGTGTTGATTCAAGGTTTTCGGTTCCAGTTTTGGTCGGATCTGATAAAGGTCTTCTACTATTGCTACTGCTTCAAGGAATGAAAGCTAGGATTCGAACTAGACCAGAAAAAGGTTGCACATTGAGGTTTTTGTCTTTGGTGAGGTTTCTGTTTAATGGTTCCGGTTCCGTTTGAGGTTTCCGGCGAGACATTCCAATAGAGATCTTGTCTGTGGTTTTGAAATTTCAGATTTTGCTACTGAGGTCCAATTCTCTATCTTATTACCTTAATATTTTTATCTATTGGAATGATAGTGGCATGAATTTCTTATGAACTGTGTGTTATTTTTGTGAATTGCTTGTGATTAGACCGTCGATATTTTTACCTATTTGAATTACAGTTATTCCTTTCTTTAGTTGAATGAATTTCCCTAATGTGATTCACTTGAAAATTGGGCTTGGATTTTAGATGAAGTAAAGTAGAATTGGGGTTAAGTTCACATTCTTGTCTTAATATAAATTAATTGAATCATCGTGATTGTGTACACGTTCAACATATTTATGATTCTAAAAATAAATCGAGGTATGCGCTCACGCAACTTCGACTAAACTTTCTTAATACTAATAAAGCGTTATTAATTGTAGACACGTACGCGTGACATGATTTTTGAGGCGCCAAACAAAATGGGTACACGTACGCATGACTCGTTTTAACATAATTTCTTAATTAAAAAAGGTAGAAGCACATAGGTTCCCAAATGAGTAGTTAAGCAATTTAATAAGTCAGGTATGATCAAAGCGACCGTGCTAAAACCACGGAACCCAGGAATGCCTAACACCTTCTCCCGGGTTAACAGAATTCCTTACCCGAATTTTTGTGTTTCGCAGATTGCATAACAGAGTCAACTTCCTTGATTCGGAATTTTAAACCGGTGACTTAGGACACCATAAATTATCCCAAGTGGCGACTCTGAATTTGAATAAATAATCTTGTTTCGATTATTGTCACTTAAATTGGAAAAACTCCCTTATACCCCTTTCGGGGTAGAAGAAGGAGGTGTGACAAGTCCTTTTATAAGGCATAGTTGGGCGTAATCACTTTTTGGCACCATTGCCGGGAATTAATGGTGTTATTTATTACAGCTAGAATAATCGCTAGGATTCTTAGTTTAGCCAATTTTCTTCATTTTAAATTCATTATATTGAAATTCTAACGTTTGTCGTCTTGGGTATTACAGGTAAATGCCTAGAAACTCCTCAAGAATTGGTGAATTGATTGAAACTCCTCAGGATTTGATGGTTTCAATAGGTTCGTGTTGCGCCCCCTTTTTCTCGCAAAATCGGGTTTATGACATTTGGGAGGACAACTCGTTCCCTCTTGGGAATTGTTTTTTTTTTATTTGAAGAGTCTCCACCTAATAATTAAGTGCATTAGGACACTAGGAAGAATTTGTTTAGAAAAACTAGAGTTTGGGTAAGGGCTAGAAATTATCTCGAGGGGAAGGTGTTAGGCACCCCTCAAGATCCACTAGTGTGGTTCCCGGCCATGCTACAATTGTGACTTAAGTACAAACAATAAATAAGCAAATAAGGGTTTCAAATATGAGGGGTTGTCACATTGTGATTGCAAATAAGTTAAAGTTTGAGGAAACACGGAAGCTGAAATTTGAGAAAAAATAGTTTTAAAATTTTGAAAGTAATAAAATAAGCAAGTAAAGGGTAGGGGTCCTAGGTTTATAAATAATATGGATCACATCAATGCAATACCCAGTAATCACTCCTCAGAAGAGGGGTTACACGTGGTATTAGCGCACCGGTCATCATATCCATATCTACTCTTTCCTACCCCGTTGAGGTATTAAACGCGGAATGGTTTCGTTTACTTATTGCATGATAGTACTCGCCCCAATCCTATCAGTCCTAGAGGCATTTGGGACTACTAGTCCTAAAGGGAAGTGAGATTTGGGCTTTGTATGGTTTGAAAGGATACAATTCTAAAGCGGCAAACAAAAACACATAAGGAAGATATGGGAAACACATAACAATTTAAAAGGCTCAGACATGCCTCCTCACTTAAAGACAGATTGTTTAGCATGTCTTGCAGATATTGGTTATGGTATGAATTAAACTTAAACGTTAAGGAGGCAGACTGATCTATTACACATTTCATATAAGAAACCGGAATCAGACATGCCTGCTCGTTGGAATTAACAGTGCCTGATTCAATTAGCTAACTTACCTTATGGCCTGCCTAGGTGAAACCTATAGGCATGACATATAATGATGCAGAAGTGTACTGATTTCAGAAGCAGATTTATTAACAGAAGGAACATAAGTTTTGCAAGCGTTTAAGCAATGCTATTACTGATTTTAAACTTATAAGCAAGTTGAGGGATTCAGATTAGTTGCTTATTCCTATAGGCATGCTTTCTAAATGTGACTGATTTTAACCTTTACGAAAATGCAGAAATCCTATAGGCATGGCGTCTAAAACGTTGATTTTTATTATTTAAGCGTATATATCGTTTTCCTAGTGATGGATACGTATGCAGTATTCAGAAACCCTATAGACATGCTTTCTATATGATAGGCAAAATGCAGAATCCTATAGTCATGTTCTCTATATGATATGCAGAAATGCAAAAGCTATTGATATAGTATATATGCAGAACTTATAGGCAGGATTTCTAAGATGCAAAAGTGCAGAAGTTTATAGACAGGATTTCTATATGAAAATGTAGAAGTGCAGAACCTAAAACAGGATTTCTATATGAAAATGTAGAAGTGCGGAACCTAAAACAGGATTTCAAAGATGCCGAAATGCAGAACTTGCCATGATTTGCAGAAATAAAGACCTAATGAGCATGATATCTACCCTTATGCATACATGAGTACCCCTCCCCTTTTCACTATAAGCCCCTAAAATTATTACAAATTATTACAGCCCAGAATGAAGAAAAGAAAGTAAAAATTACATCAAAAAGCTAAATTCCCAACCAAGGATAGCCTGATTCAGATTTCTGTATGAAGCATGAAGTAAACCAACTCCAAAGATCAAATTCCAAAGCCTTTCTCCTATTTGGTATGTGTCAGAGTTCCCTAAGAGTCTCAAGTGGATTTTGCGCAGTGCTTACACCCAAATATATTGCAGAATTGAATTATAGTGCAGTGTGGAAGGGCCGACCCTCAAATGTCCAAGTTCAGAGAGAGCTCAAGGTCCCAAAGCAAGGATCATAGGAAGGGGGCAGAACTTAGAATCTAAGAGAGAGTGCAAGTGCATAGAGGGGATTTTGGGGAAGGCCAAGACATGCTGGTGGTCATACCCAGCAATTAGGAATGCTGGCATACCCCTAACCAGCCTGTTAGACACATTGTTTGGGAGTTAGGATCCATTAAAGGATCAGGTCCAGACATGAGCAGCAATTTGGATACTGCCATGCCGGAACCTTAACTCAAACACATAGAAGGGAATAAAGGTATGGGGAATTCACACAGCAACAGATGCAAAGAGAACAGCATATTTAATACAGAACATAAACAACAAAGTAGACAAGATTGTTAAAACTGTAAAGCAAACACATAGGGATGAAGCCGAAAGTTAAATTAGAATATACCAGTTTTAGGCAAATAAAAAGAGAAGAGCAGTAGTAAATCCAAATTGCAAACACACAGCTAGAAGATTTCAGAAGAGAGTAGAGTGTTGAATTGAAAATGTAGGAGTATTGAAATTGAAAGTGTTCAGTAAGTATTGTGTAAGTGTTGAACACAAGGTCTTAAAGAGTATTGAATTGGAAGTCCTCAAAAGTGCAGAAAGGTCGTGCCCTTTATAGTGCAGAAAGCAAGTAAGAAAATAGTTTCGAAATCAATCACATAAGGTCTCCCTTCAATTAAGGGATTCTGATTTTAAACGGGTAAAGGATAGTTAAGGAAAGAGTTTGATCAAGATCTTTTCCAAAGTAGCACAAGAAGGGTAAATACACAGAAGTTATTTAAGGAAAGAGTTTGATAGCAACACGGTTTATACAAATAAGGAAAGGCAATCAATCAACAACCAGTAAAAAAATCAGAAATTGAGTTTTTGTATGAATGAATCCAACTAGAAAAGGTGAAGAAAGGTTTAATTAAAGAAAAATCAGTAACAATTCAATCGATCCTTATTAAAAGGAATTCTAAATCAATCACAAATTGGCAAAACCTTTTTTGAAGGAAGAATTCATCATATATAAAGTGCACAGACATGTGAATCAAGAAAGAGTTGTCATGCTAATTAGAAAAGTCTAGCATAGAAAAGTTTAGAGTCAAAGAAGTTCGAGTTCAGTACAAAGACTAAAAACGAGTCTGAGAAACCTAGAGTTCCAAAATAGAATCGTAGTCTCAAACACAAGATCAAAACTCTCCAAAAACCCCAAACCCTAGGGTTCTCAACTTGAGTCAGATACAGAGAAAGAAGACAAATAACGGAAACAGGCTCAGAGGTCTTTTTCAGAGACTTATGAGAAAGAAAAAAAAAGATGTAATAGGCAAGTTTGAAACAACAAAGTGAGAAAGCTGATTTGAAGCATAAAGAACACGTTTTAAGAAAGCTTGGAACTTAAACAAATTTCAGAAGAGAAACAAGATAGTATAGCACTTAAGAGAACATTAGAGGAAACATGTTTAACAAAGAACTCAAACAAAGTCCAGAAGAAGGCAATTAAAGACCTAAAAGCTTAGTAGAAAATACAGTAAAGGAACATAGGGGTAAACGAACACATAAGATAAACATGTGAAAGCATGATATAGAAACTAGTAGAAGAAAGAACGGAGCACAATAGAAGAACATGCAAAATAAGGCAAATATAAAGATACAGGAGAAGAACATGCTAGGTAGAAAAAGAAAACATACAAATATAGCATAGACATATACACACAAAGAAAAGAAACGGAAGAGTCAGAAAAACATTTCGAAAATTTTTCAGAAACCTTAAATCGAAGAGAAATAAATTTTGAAAGAAAAAATTGGGGAAAACATTTTAAAACACCAGTAGAGCACAGATATAGCATAGATTTAAGAAAACAACTAGATAAAAACCTTATAAATGAGAAAGGCTTGGAAGAAAAGTCCGATCTTGAGTCGGATGAGTCAAAACCAGGCTCGAAATGCTTTAGATGTGCCGGAGCAAGGCCGTAGAGGCTTCAAAACCATGGATCTGAGAGGATCTGAATGGACACAACTGAGGTCAGACCTTAAAGCATCGAACCCCAGACATTTGAGAGTAGAGGGAGGTGAGTACAGGCCATCCATGGCCTGAGAAGCCATGGATTCCAGTGAGGTTATGGTCGGAGAGGATGAGAGAGGCGAGGGTTCTAGGGAACCTTCGAGAGAGTTTGAAAGAGGTGAGTATTCAAAGGCGGCTAAGAGATGGAAATGAGGGGATTAGGGTAGGGTCGGTGGATTAAAAATGGTAAGGGGTGATCGTGGTCGTTGATCAAAATGATCAACAGCTTGGATTGAAAGAAGGACCGGGCGGGTTAACTGGTTGGGTCGGGGGTCGGGTTAAAATTGAAATTGGATAGGTCCAATTGGGGGTCAAGATTGGGTCAATTGTATGGTCAATTTTGGCTATAATTGAAACAAATTGGGGTTATATATTAAATAGCCAGTTTTTCCCTTTTATTTTACAAAAAATAGTAAAAATAATTTTGAAAATAAATTAAAAGAACTGAATTAATTAATACAACATAAATATTAATTTTAAAATATTGGAACCAATTTTATGATTATAAAAATGCTTTTAAATCTTAAAGTAGGCTAGAATTGCAATTATATGCAATTTAGCTTTAAAAATACCAAATAAATTTGTAAAAATATATAAAAATTACCTTAACTATATTTTGGTATAAATATGGGAATAAAATAAATTATTCACCAAAATGGATGATTTTGGGAGTAATTATTAATTTTGTACTGCTAAAATGGACAATAAATTGTTTTTAAAAATCTTTTAAAAATTGGAAAAAATACTAAAACACTTGGGCATGCTTATATATGTGTACACATGTTATTTTGAAAGTATTTTGTATATATGAAAAATATACAGGGAAAAATTGGGTATCAACAGTTGCCCCTATTTACCCGGGAAGGATGAAAGAGTTGTCGGGTAAAGATATGATGGCCAATTTTGATCGAATGAAATAACTTGAAGAATTTGACCGCACTCTGGTTCCTGAGCTACCTACAATTCCTGGTCTTACATGAATCAGGCAATATGTAGTTTAGGATCCATCGGCGGAATATGCTGACGGAGATTTTTTCAAGAACGGACGAGATATTCGGGTTGGGGTGGATGGTTATAGTCTAGTAGGGCTATAGAACTGCAGCGGGATCGCTCCTGCTGAGACGGCTGTTGCTAGCCGGGTTACCTGCAAATGAGCAAAATGAACATATATTGTGCATAATTTTAAACGTGATGCAAGTTTCCGTTGGACCATGAATGTTGTCTTTGGACGGTTAAGATGGCATCCTCAGACCATGACGTCCTGGGCCATGAAGCGTATAATAAAGGATTCGCAGGCCATGAAATGATGTTATCGGGATATGAGGATGATGCCTCCGAGCTATGATGCCTTTGAATAATGATATGCAAAAGATAAAATGGGGTCCTCAGGCCATGGCATGGCGTTCTCGGGCTATGAAAATGGTGCCTCCTAACAATGATGCCTTCGGACAATTTTTTGATCTTTCAGCCCATGAGATGCAGAAGGAGGCGATCTTTCAGCCAATGAAAAAATGTAAACGGGGTGGTGGTATTTCAGCCGATGCAAGATATAAATAGAAAGTGGCGATATTTCAGCCATGCAAGAAAAATAAAAGTGGCGATATTTTAGTCCTGCAAGATATAGATGAAGGTGGCGATCTTTCAGCCATGCGAGACATAAATAAAGTGGCGATATTTCAGCCACACGAGGCATAAATAAAGTGGCGATATTTCAGCCATGCAGGTAGAGACAAGGCTTAGTATCGAAAAGCAGAGTGGTAGCCTTATGCAATGCAAGAAATGCAGGTGGAGACAGAGCTTAGTCTCGGAAGGCAGAATGGTAGCCTTCTTCAATGTAAGAAATGCAGGTGGAGATGGAGCTTAGTCTCGGAAGGCGGAATGGTAGCCTTATGCAATGCAGCGAAATGCAGATGGGGGTAGAGCTTAACCTCGGAAGGTAGAATGGTAGCCTTATGCAATGCAGGAAATGCAAATGGAGATAGAGCTTAGTCTCGGAAGGCAAAATGGTAGCCTTATGCAATGCAGCGAAATGCAAATAGAGGTAGAGCTTAACCTCGGAAGGCAGAATAGTAGCCTTATGCAATGCAGAGAATGCAGATGGAGGTAGAGCTTAACCTCGGAAGGCAGAATGGTAGCCTTATGCAATGCAGAGAATGCAGATGGAGGTAGAGCCTAACCTCGGAAGGCAGAATGGTAGCCTTATGTAGGAAGTAAAAATGGCAAATGGCAATAGATTTTTCTTAGCTGATAGCGGATTGCGGTATCGTGATTGCTAGGGATATTGTGCCTACTGGGGACACTGTTGTGCCGATAGCAGTTGCGAGCAAGTGCAATGGTTCGGAGAGTTGTATTCCTGAACTTTGTGAATGATCGTATAGTACATTTGATGATTTTGCAACTCAAGTGCCTGTATCCAACGAAAAATCGTGAGTTTGTAGAGGGGGAAAAGTTAGTTCATATCCCCGCTGGCTTTGCTTGACCTGCTCGGCTTTGATCTGGTGATACTGTACATATCATTGGGGTAGCGTTGCTAAACAAGGCAATTTTAGTAATGAACATGCATGATTTAGTAAAAGCAAAATATAAGTGCATAATTAAGAATAATTTTTTTAGATGAACCGACGACTACGATGTGGTTCAAGACATTGCAACTTCGCTTGCTCCGGAATTTTGAGGGTCCTCCTTAAAATTCTGCCCCTACTAGGCTACTGCTCCTGACGGCCGTTAATGATAAATGGCTAGAATTGACTTCGGAATTTTGAGGGTCCTCCTCAAAATTCTGCCCCAGTTTCCAATTGCGGGGAAAAATGAAATTTTTATGTATCCCCTCTTAAACGGGAATCAGGTCAGGCATAGTTCAATTACATCATATATGGAAAGAATAAAGATTACACATAATAACGCTTGACTGCATCTGAATTATTCTGCTTTGGCCAGACTTCTCTGTCCATTTCTGCAAGTATGAGGGCTCCTCCTGTCAGAACCCGGTGAACCATGTACGGACCCTACCAGTTGGGAGAGAATTTCCCTTTGACTTCCTCTTGATGCGGAAAATTTTCTTTAACACCAGCTGCCCCGGTGTAAATTGTCTCGGCTTGACTCTATTGTTGAAGGATCTGGACATTCTGTTCTGATAGAGATGACCGTGGCAAACTGCATTCATTCGCTTTCTATCTATAAGAACTAGTTGCTCGTAACGACTCTTCACCCATTCTGCGCCGTCGAGATCTGCTTCATGTATGATCCTTAAGGAAGGAATTTCTACCTCAGCGGGTATGATTGCTTCTGTGCCATATACTAACATGTAGGGAGTTGCCCCAGTTGATGTGCGGACTGTGGTGCGGTATCCCAATAAAGAAAATGAGAGATTCCCGTGCCACTGCTTATGCTTCTCTATCATTTTCCTTAGTATCTTCTTGATATTCTTGTTGGCAGCTTCTACGGCTCCATTCATCTGAGGTCTGTAAGTTGTAGAATTTTTGTGTTTAATTTCGAAGGGTTCACACGTGGATTTCATCAAATCACTGTTGAGGTTAGAGCCATTATCAGTAATGATTGACTCTAGAATTCCGAACCGACACATGATGCGGTCGTGGACAAAGTCTGCCACAACTTTCTTAGTCACTGCTTTGTATGATGTTGCTTCAACCCATTTGGTGAAATAATCAATTTCCACTAGAATGAACCTGTGCCCGTTTGATGTGTTGGGCTCGATAGGTCCGATGACATCCATTCCCCAAGCGGCGAATGGCCACGGCGAGCTTGTTGCATTAAGCTCATTTGGGGGCACCTTTATCATCTCTGCATGTATCTGACAGCGATGGCGCTTTCGGACATGCTGGATGCAGTCTGTTTCCATAGTTATCCAAAAATAACCAACTTGGAATATCTTCTTGGCTAAGGCAAAATCGTTCATATGTGGATTTCCTCTAGTAGCCTTGATGTTTCCCTTGCGCCAACACACCTTAATAATCCCAAATCAGGAGTCCTCCTATACAAGATTCATCCGCTGTGAAAGATATACCTCTATCTCCTTGTGTATCATATCATGGAAAATGGTAGTCATGGCCCTCATGTAGGTGGCCCCAGCATTCTTTAACCCAAACGACATCATCTTGTAACAATACATTCCCCACGGTGTAATGAAGGCCGTTTTCTCAGCATCTTCTTCATCCATCCAGATCTGATGATACCCAGCAAAACAATCAACAAACGACTGCAGCTCATGCTTGGCGAAGGTGTCAATTAGAATGTGTATGTTTGGCAAGGGGAAGTCGTCTTTGGGACTGGCTCGGTTGAGGCCCCGGTAGTCGACACAGACTCTGACCTTCCTGTCCTTCTTTAGTACTATCACGATGTTGGCTAACTATGTTGGATACTCTACTACTCTGATAACCTTAGCTGTGACTTGCTTGGTGACTTCTTACTTGATTTTCAAACTCATGTCAGGCTTGAACTTCCTGAGCTTCTGCTTTACCGGTGGGCATGTCGGATCAGTTTCCAGCTTGTTCGCCACAATAAATGTACTCAAACCAGTCATTTCATCATACGACCAGGCGAATATGTATTCTCCTTCAAAAATTCTGTGTATTCTTCCTTTTCTGCTGGTGACAATTGAACGTTGATCCGAGTTTCTTTGACATTTTCTACATCTCCTAGGTTAACAATCTTGGTCTCGTCCAGGTTGGACTTAGGTCTGTTCTCAAAATCCTCAACCTCTTTAACAACCTCTTCTGGTATATCATCTTCCTCTGAGTCCGTTTGTCGCGTTGTCTTGTTACATGTCACAGTCGTTGGTTCATCAAGATAAGTAATAGTATACACGAGGCTTTCCGGGCTCTGGTGGTTCTGATGGACCAATTGTTGAGGCGCGCTCCTCGGCTCACGACTTGTATGGAAGGTCTTTCCTCCCCTTCCTCCTAGAAAATGACACAGCAATCCATGTCATCCTCTTCCAAAAACAAATCCCTCATTGTTGCCAGTGCTTCCTCTTCTTTTGACCCATATATAACATCAGCTGGCTAGAAAATCTGCTTCAAGTGAGGTATCGGATGCTCTAGTGGATAATAAGTCCCGCGCCATGGCGGCGACCATTCATTGAACTCTTTCCAAGTGTACTCGTATCCCAGACCGAAGGTGGTGCCATGTTTCTTTAGTTTGACAGGTTTAGCAATTCCTTTGAGGTTCTTGCCAAGTCTCTTGCCTGGCTCATATCCGCACCAGTTCAATATGCTTTCGATTTTGTTGTCCCACCATTTATCCTTGTCAATGGCGTTGACTCGCTCGTTGTGGTGATAGGTTTCTCCGCCTATCTTCCTTCTTCCTCCGATCACTGGGATGGTCTGGCGACTGTATATGTGATTGCTACCGTCGCCATGGATGATTAGCTCTTAGTGATTCCACTCAAATTTCACTGCCTGATGTAGGGTTGATGCTACAGCTCCAGCGGCATGAATCCATGGTCGTCCCAAGAGCAAGTTGTAAGATGTCGGCACATCTATTACTTGAAAGTCGACATCAAACTAAGTAGGCCCCATTTGTAAACACAGGCTGATTTCCCCAATAGTGGACCTTTGGGAAACGTCGAAGGATTTGACGCTAATGGCCCCGTCTTTGATCTCATGCAGCCCTTTCCCTAATGTTCTGAGTGTTACCAACAGACAAATATTGAGGCTGGACCCTCCATCGATCAGACCCTGGTGATAAAATTATCCTCGGATTGCACGGTGATATGCAATGCCTTGTTGTGGCTCATCCCTTCTGATGGCAACTCATCTTCATGAAAAGTGATTTTGTGACTCTCCAATACCTGTCCCACCATATTTTCCATTTCTCCTCCGATGATTTTGCTTGGTACATACGCCTCACTCAGCACCTTCAATAAGGCATTCTTATGTGTGTCCGAGCTTTGTAGCAAAGGTAAGATAGAGATCTGGGTTGGCGTTTTGTTCAACTGATCAATGACTGAATACTCTTTGGCCTGTATCTTCCTCCAGAGGTCGTCGGGCCCAGCTTCAGTGATGGCTGGCCGTCCAGATGCCTGCTTACTCGACTAAGCCAAGTGTTCTGGAGTATAAAACCTGCCAATTTTTATCATACCTTGTGCCGCAACTGCTTCTCCGAACTTGGCTTTCCCTTTCCTTCTTGCCTCGGCTGTGTAATCCCATGGTATGGCCTTTGTGTGGAACGGTTTTATGGCTGTCATTGCTACCGGAATGGGCACCCTTGCTTTGGAAGGTAACACAGCAACCTCAAATGGCGCAGGTGCCTTTGGGGACCCAAACTTGACCTCAATTGGTGTTGGCATCTTTGCAGGAGATGGTGCTTCAAACTCAAGTGGTACAAACATATTCACCTCGGCCTTCCCAGAAGGCTGAATCTAGACCACAATCGGGTTAAGGGTGACTGTTGATTTCTTCGGCTCATCACCTTCTGCGATTAATCCGATTGATCCTTTGGGGTCCCAATCATCCTCTATCTCAATCATGTGAACGCCTCCACCCTTGTGGTCTGGTAGAGGGTCACTGCGGACGTTCGGAGTAGGCTCTTTTTCCATGATGATCTTGTTGTCAATCAAATCTTGGATCTTATCCTTCAGAGAGCGGCACTCATCAATGGTATGCCCTTTCATGCCGGAATGGTATGCACAAGTTTTGTTTGGGTTGACCCGTTGGGAGGGGTTTTGGGGGGTTATGGCAGGGATAGGGGTGACATAACCAGAAGCTTTGAGCCTTTCATACAGCTGTTCAATTGGTTCGGTAATGGCGGTATACTATTTGGGAGGTCTGCGGTCGAAATTTGGTCGGGGTCTAGGAAAGTTTTGGTGAGGGATAGGTGATTGATAGTGAGCTTGTTGGGTGTTGTAGGCTTGGTAGACGTGTGTGGGTTAGGAGTATCTGAGTGAAGTAGGTTGATATATGGGTGGTGGAGCTTGGTAAGAGGGCGAGGGTGCTTGGTAATTTGGGGTAGGTTGATATGTGAGTGGAGGCATCGGGTAGGCTTGGTATTTGATAGGGGATTTGGTTCTCTGTGCAACCATCACGGTGCTCACGTCCCTCTTCTTGGACGTGCCACCAGACTGTAGAGCCTTGTTGGTTAGCCTGCAAAGCTTCAAGGTTTGTGACCATGCCACTTTTGATACCTTCCTCGATCCTCTCCCCCAGCTTGATGATGTCGGAAAATTTCTGGCTTTCAATCAGCATCAAACTTTCATAGTACTGTGGGTCTTGAGCTCGGACGAAAAACATGTTCATTTGTTCTTCTTCTAAAGCCGATCTGACCTTAGCAGCTTCTGATCTCCAACGAGTGGCATACTCGCTGAAAGTCTCTGTAGGTTTCTTGTTTAGGTTCTGGATGTAGAACACATATGGCGTATTCTCCGTGTTGAACCTGAACCTGTCCATAAAATCGAACACCATACTTACCCAATTTGACCACTTCTTCGGGTCTTGGCTAATGTACCAAGACAGAGCATCTCCTTTCAGACTTCTCATAAAAAGCTTCATGCGAATCTTTTCGTCCTTCCCTACTCTGACCAGCTTGTTGCAGTATGTCCTTAAATGGAATCTGGAATCCCCTGTACCATCAAACATTTCGAACTTAGGAGGTTTGTATCCCTCGGGTAGTTCGACATCTGGTTGTATGCAGAGGTCTTCGTAGTTCAATCCCTCGATTCCCTTGCTTCCTTCAACACCCTGAACTCGGCTAGTCAACTTCTTGAGTTCTGAGACCAGGTTCCTAATAAGGGAGTCTTTGTCATCGGACTCAGGTGTGCTTGAGACGGGTGAAATGGAGCGTGGTATGATTTCCACATAGATGGGGGTGTTATGGTGAGTGTGGAGATGATAGTTTGCGGAGTTTAGTGGTTCAGGGATGAGTAGCGGGGTGTTGTTGGAAGTGTGGCAAATGTTACAGTGGTGATGGGGAGAGGGATGGTTTTGTGGTTTCGGGATGTTTTGTGGAGGTGTGGGGTTTTGAGTTTTAGGAAAGTTGACATCTGGGGTGGTGAGGGAAAACGACAAGCTTTCCAAATTCTGGACTTGATCAAGTTCCTCCTGAAATTTCAGCAGTTTTTGCTCGAGTTGGGATGCACCTTCTTTGGAGACATGAGTACCCTGAGTGATTTCTACCCGTTCAACCGAGTTTTCCTTTCTGATGTTGCTCAAATCTTCCATTTTTCCCTTGTTCTTGATTCTGATGGGACTAGGAGGAGGAGTGGGTGAAGGGCCCTTGGATCTTGTGGAGTGTGATGACGATGCCAGAGTGCACGAACTAACCTTTGCGGAGGGGAATAAAACAAAAGTAAAAACAAAAAGGTAGCAAGTTAGTGGAGATTATAAGGAAAAGATGTTGCGATATTTAAATACACAGTGCGAGAATATAAATCGTGTCCTAATTTGGGAGCCTCATTGTGCCCGAGGTAGGCCTAGTGACAAGTTGATTTGGAGAACTTATAATGCTAAATGCCTCATTTTATTGATAAAGATAAGACGAATCCTAAAACAACACTATAATAGAAGAAGGTAAAATGTCACTACTAGCCATTGGCCATATTACATTTAAAGCAAAAGAAAAGGAATCCTAACTACTTGGTCCCAGAAGGACCTTCCCCAGACTCGACATCTTTGGCTTCATCGAACAGCTTCACCAGCTCACGAAGTCCCAGCAGCAAGTAGGCTCTGGCCAGGTGTCCACCTTCGTTTCCCTCAGCATTCTGGCAGTCCTCGATCCTTTTGAGAAACTTTCTTTCCAGATCCACTAAACCCCGCACCAAGTATCCTAATCGCTTGTTGGCACTGACAGCCATGTCTTTCTATTCTTCAATCAGTTTTTAGTTGGCTTCTTGTATCTCCCGGTGCTCGCTTTCACATTCACGAATCCTCTTGCGTAGTTGGTTGTATTTGACCTGTGCTTCTGCCCTTTCATCGATAATTCTGTGACCTCGAACAAACCCGGGTTGGCCCAAACCATTATGATTATCCTCCAGCCAGCCTAAATAGTATGGTGTGCAGCCAGCATGGTATCTGTCGGGCTCGATAGTATCTCTCCCCATGATGATCTTGCAATGCCACATATGCTGAGCTTGGCACTTATAAGGACTGTCATCAGCTTGGAAGTCGGCCCGGAAGTGACTCATCTTGTCGACCCTTGGTATAACCTGTTTCCTACCAGCCTGTCTCATAACTCGGAGAGGGACATAAGGGTAGGTTCCTCTCAAACCGATCAGTATCATAAATGGAGCGTCCCTGGATCGGGCGATGAACTCTTCAGTAGGGAACCACTCGAATATCTATTGTATTTGATCCTCAATTATATTTTCAAACAGCTCCACCCACCCCTTGGCATTTCCTGGCTGAGCAAATATGTTGGGCATGTAGTTTATTCACCTTGGTTGATGGAAGGCTATATGATCGTCCCAATCTCTACGCTGAATCTCTTGCCGATATTCACCCCTTTGAAGATGCTCCATGAGCTAGAGTTGGAGAAGCAAGTTGTAGCCCTCGAAGTGTGGGGCTCCTTATTGACACTTTTCTAGGGCTCGGTATATCTGTACAATAATCATGGGCACTATGCTGAATGGTTGCCCGCCAATTCCCTCCATTAAGGTCTTGGTGTCCATGGCTAGTCTGGTATGGATCCTAGCCTTCTTCATAGGAAATACAATCATCCCCAAAAAGCAGAACATAAAGACGAAGACCCTTCGATGGACATGTCCTAATGACGTAAGGGAGAACTCATCGGGATAGGTATGGTAGGATTTGTTGTGACTGTACCTCTCGTACAAATAATCAAAGGGAATGTACGACTCCTTCAGGCAAGTTCAATCCGGATTCTTCTTTAGACCCATCATCTTGAGAAAACCTCTACCTTTGCAATTCTCTAGCATTAACAAACTCGAAGTCTCCCATGGTATACCAGCCAGTCCTCTATTTCCTCTAGTAGGGGTGTCATCTCAATCTCCCCGAAGCGAAACACAAACCTATCGTAATCACAGAACAGGGTGGCAGTTTCAATAATTTTTTTGTTGGGTTGGATTTCCAGAAGGGAAGGTAAATTTCCCAAGTATTTTCAGATGAGGGTCTGATCACTGGAATGAAGGTCTTCCCACCAATTTAGCAATTTCGGGTGGATGTTGGTGACCATGCCGAATCTGGGGACTTCGTGCCTCATTTATGCAAAACAAAAGCATTAGGACCTTACCCCCACCGGACTCGACTATTTAACTATCATTAATTGGCATAAGCAGCATTTAGTTATCCAAATAAATGCACAGAACGTGGTAATGTCCGTTTGGGTTCCAAGGAAACCTAGTGGACTTTGGACAAGGCTATCTTAAAGAGTCATTATGTGGACAACATAACTAACTCGGCTAGGTTTTGACAGTGATGCATGCACAATTAAACAGAGTAGGGTTTTTATGGAGTATTAGACTGGTACTCTTGAGCGGACAACTCAAGAGGGAAAGACACGGAACCGTCGACTACACCGTTGATCGACTGGTTTTACCGCAAATACGCCTTTGCCAAATTTAGGGGGTAATAATATTGGAAGGGCGCAACCACTCATTATAAGCGTTGCTATGGTATTTTGTTTGGAACAAGTGGAATATGATGTTGAATATGCAGTTACAATAATTAAACAAATTGTCATGTATTTGCACATTCATAAGGTAATAATTACAATAATTGCTCAAAATTACAACAGTATTAAAGGAAAGCGGTAAAAGAAAGCATTAAGAGAAATAAAGAGAAGAAACGAAGAGCCAAGTCAGTTTTCGAAGTAGGAGAGCAAAATAAATACTTAAAGGCATTAAAGACATTTTTTAAGAAAGCTTGGAGCTTAAACAAGTTTCAGAAGAGAAACGAGATAATATAGAACTTAAGAGAATAGTAGAGGAAACATGTTTAACAAAGAACTCAAACAAAGTCCAGAAAAAGGCAACTAAAGACCTAAAAGCTTAGTAAAAATACAGTAAAGGAACATTGGGGTAAACGAACACATAAGATAAACATGTGAAAGCAAGATATAGAAACCAGTAGAAGAAAGAACGGAGCACAATAGAAGAACATGCAAAATAAGGCAAACATAAAGATATAGGAGAAGAACATGATAGGTAGAAAAAGAAAACATACAAACATAGCATAGACAGATACACACTAAGAAAAGAAGAGGAAGAGTCAGAGAAACATTTTTAAAAAATTTTCAGAAACCCTAAATCGAAGAGAAACAAATTTTGAAAGAAAAAATTGGGGAAGACGTTTTAAAACTCCAATAGAGCACAGATCTAGCATAGATTTAAGAAAACAACTAGATAAAAACCTTAGAAATGAGAAAGGCTGGGAAGAAAAGTCCGATCTTGAGTCGGATGAGTTAGAACCAGGCTCGAAATGCTTTAGATGTGCCGGAGCAAGGCCAGAGAGGCTTCAAAACCATGGATCTGAGCGGATCTGAATGGAACCACTAAGGTCAGACCTCAAATCTTTGAACCCCAGACGTTTGAGAGTGGAGGGAGGTGAGTACAGGCCATCCATGGCCTGAGAAGCCATGGATTCTAGTGAGGTTATGGCCGGAGAGGATGAGAGGGGCTAGGGTTCCAGGGAACCTTCGAGAGAGTTTGAGAGAGGAGAGTATTCAAAGGCGGCTGAGAGATGGAAATGAGGGTATTAGGGTAGGGTCAGTGGATTAAAAATGGTAAGGGGTGATCGTGGCCATTGATTAAAATGATCAACGGCCTGGATTAAAAGAAGGACCGGGCGGGTTAATTGGTTGGGTCGGGGGTCGGGTTAAAATTGAAATTGGACCGGTCCAATGGGGGTCAAGATTGGGTCAATTGGAGGGTCAATTTTGGCTATAATTGAAACAAATTGGGGTTATATATTAAATAGCCAATTTTTCCCTTTTATTTTACAAAAAATAGTAAAAATGATTTTGAAAACAAATTAAAAGCACTGGATTAGTTAATAACACATAAATATTAATTTAAAAATATTGGAACCAATTTTATGATTATAAAAATGCTATTAAATCTTAAAGTATGCTAGAATTGCAATTATATGCAATTTAGCTTTAAAAATACAAAAAACATTTGTAAAAATATATAAAAATTATCTTAACTATATTTTGGTATACATATGGGAATAAAATAAATTATTCATCAAAATTGATGATTTTGGGAGTAATTATTGATTTTGTACTGCTAAAATGGACAATAAATTGGTTTTAAAAATCTTTTAAAAATTGGGAAAAATATTAAAACATTTGGGCATGCTTATATATGTGTACATATGTTATTTTGTGAAAGTATTTTGTATATATGAAAAATATATAGGGAAAAACTAGGTATCAACAGTTCGTATGGTTATTTTGTACTTAGGTGTATGTTCGAATTTGAATTTGGGTGTTCGTAGAAAGTTTTGTCTCTATTTGGCAAAAGTTGGCAATTTGAAGAATTAGAAAGTTCATAGGTTTGAATGAGAGTTGACTTTAGTATCATTGTACTCCTATTGTAGTTTTGGGACTTTGGATAGGTTCATTTATCTGATTGGGACTTGTGTGCAAAGTTTGATTGTCATCCGAAATGTTTAAGTGTGATTCGAACATGTTCGGTGAAGTTTGAAGGTTTGAAAGTTAAGAGGTGAATTTTGACTTTTGATTCATGATTTTGATATTAATTGTCGTGTTTTTGAGCCTTTGGATAAGTTTGAATAATTTATTTGTACTTGTTGGTATGATTGGACGGGGTCCTGAGGGGCTCGGGTGTGTTTTCGGGTGGTTTCGAATGATTTCGGATCGTGTTTGTGAAGCTGGAATTCTTTGATTTTATTGTGAATCACACCTGTACGATTTAGGTCATAGATGTGAAGGATGTAGGTGCGAGTTCTTGGTCGCTTCTGCAATGTAGAATATTCTGGAGATTGATCGCATATGTGGAAGAGGTAGCGCATGTGCGAGGTCGCATCTGTGAGGTTATGTGCGCACCTGCGACGATGGCTTTGGTGGTCAGTGGTTGTACCTGCGAGGGATTTGCGCATATGTAGAGATTGAGTTTTTCGAGTGGTGGTGTGCACCTACAAAGACTTGGCAGGTGGTGGAGTTACGCAAATGTGGTCCTTTGGTCGCTGAAGCGGAGTTTGCAGCAGATGCGATGGACATGGCAGATGTTATATTCGAGGGTTTTGATTCATTTTTCATTATTTTGAGTTTTGGAGCTTAGTAAGAGGAGATTTTGTAGGAGATTTTTACTACTATTTTATTGGTAAGTAATTTCTACTTGGATTCGGTTATATATCGTGTTTTTTATGGATTTACACATTTTAACCATAGAATTTGGAGATGAAATTTGGGATTTTTACCTGCACTTTAAGAGAGTGTGTTTTTAGGACTTGATTATTGATTTGGACTCATTTTTTGGAACTAATTAAATATTTGGACTCGGCAGGTTATGAGTCATCGAACTTTTATATTGATTTCGAATTTGGGGCACTCAAGCCCGAGCTAACTTCTTGGAATTCTTCAAAGATTGAAGTGTTATGGATTAGGATAACTTTCTATAGCATTATTTTACTTCATTGGTTGATGATTGGCTTGGAATTGCATGATTGGAGGGCTAGAACGAGGTTTTTATGCGATTTGAGGTTGAAGGCTAGCCTCGATGAGGTAAGTATCTTATGCGTCGTAGCAGAGTTATGTTGGGATGTGTTTCTTTGTGTTTATTCTGTTTGTTTTGTTTCTCCCTTGTGGGATGAATTTATAAAATTGTGCCTCTGTGGTTTTGTTTCTCCCTTGTGGGATGGATTCATGGCATTGTGCCTATGTGGTTGTATCTGTTGAACTTGTTAGATAGTTCTCTGTCGCGACCCAAATCCCACCATCGGGATCGTGATGGAACCTAATCTCTGAGATTAGGTAAATCTATCACTTAACAACATTATATCAACAAAATACGATTTAATAATATGAGTTTAATAAAAAAAGCAAAAATAGAGTTAACACAAGTCAAAATGGCAATACTCAAACATCTTTCCAGAACAAGATGGTATAGAGTCATGAGCTCTAACTGAATACATACGAAACATTCAAAATACAATACTATTCGAATGTAAAATTAATAGTATCAGCATAAAGGATGAGACTCCAAGGGATTGTGATAGCATGCATCTCTACCTTGAATCCTCACGACCGATGCAAACTCCCACTCTCAAGACTCGCTGCCTCCAACAGCTGGATCTGCACAAATAGGTGCAAAAGTGTAGCATAAGTACACCATATTTGGTACCCAGTAAGTATCAAGACTATCCTCGGTGAAGTAGTGACGAGGTTCAAGTAATATGATACTCACTAGTCAAATAACCTGTGCATTATATCAATAACTGACAACAGAATATATAACAGAAAGCAATATTAACAATATCTTTAGAACATGTGATAACAACTCAATGCAACCAAAGGTTTTTAGTTTTGACGACACGTCATATAATAGAAACACAACCATCTAACACCCCGTATCCACATCTTCGTCACAATAAAAAAAACACCTTTATCACTCCACACCTGACACAATAGCAATGTCCATCTGTATCGCTTGGCACCCAACAATAGTAACAATATCCACTTGTGTCGCTCTACACCAGACAATAATAATATACATCCGTATCGCTCGGCACCCAACAATAGTAACAATATCCATGTGTGTCGCTCTACACAAGACAATAATATTATCCATCTGTATCGCTCCGCACCTGACAATAAAAATAATATCTATCTGTATCACCCTGCACCCAAAAATAATAAAATATCAATCACAATCGCATGGCAGAAACCTCGTGGCAACACCCAACCAATCCGCCCACATGTTCACATGTGCCACAATTATCAAAAAATAACAATGCCAAATTTTCATCAAAGATATAAGCTCATAATTTATCAATAAGGTGCACAAGAACATTACAATATTAAAAATGCTGACGGGTATTCAATATATAAAGCATTGCTATGGCTAAATCAAGTGTAGTGATTATGTTCATGTATCCAAAAAGTAATTAATCATGTTTCATAGAAAGCAAATCCTCAAATTAAGTCATATTAATAGCCTAAGGTCCAATCTAGTCATGATCCACAAATAGTACCTGTGTACATGCTTGTCACCTCGTGTACACATCACATTTCACATAACACGAATAAACAATTAAGGCCAAGCCCTATTGGATATTCTGTCACACAAGATTATGCAAGATACTTACTTCAAACAAGCCACCAAATCAATACTTAAAAAGCATTGCCTCTCAAATTGGCCTCCGAACGGGCCAAATCTAGCCAAAACAAATGCAATAACATCCAACACGACTATAGAAATCAATTCCAAGCAATGAATCTCCAATATTTATCAAATATCAAAATTCAACCAAAAGTTCAATTGATGCCCGCCTCCCGAAGCCCAACAAAAGTCACAAATCCTGACTATCCATTCGGATACGAGTCCAAATATACAAGTTTCATCCAAAACTGACTCCAAATTGATGTTCCAATTTCATTTTCACTTTAGAAATGTTTTTCCAAAACCCTTTATTTTCTCTTAGATTCACCAATCAAATGGAAAAATCACTAATATAATCATGAATAATAATCAAATCCGAGTCAAGAACACTTGACTAATCCAAGTGGGTGAAAACTTCCTCAAAAATGGCCCCAATCCGAGCTCCCAATCTCAAAATATGATAAAATAAGCTAAAAGTCCAGAAAATAACAACTTAAAGGTCTGCCCAACGATAACCTTCGCGAACACAGCAAAAGCCTTGAGTTCACAAAGCATAATCCAACACTGGCCCAAAATTACCTTTCGCGAACGTGAAGCACAACAACCACTAGCCTATGCAAACGCGGTCACCCACCTGCAAACTGGAAGGCCAAATGCCTGACGACCCCAACTGGCATTCCCTCTACATGAACGCGATGCCTAGGTTGCGAATGTGAAGGCCACTACTCACCAAGCTCCACAAACGCGGCGCACTAATCGCAAACATGAAGATCAAAAAGACACTTCCCCAAAATAGTCTGCATGAGCTCCGCAACCGCGAGCACACCAGACATCAGCAACATCAGCAGTTCCAAACAAGTTCAAAATGATCTGAAATCCATCTGAAATAATCTCGAGCCCTCGAGACCCTCTCCAAACATACCAACCAGTCCCAAAATATAACATGGACCTACTGGAGGTCTCAAATCACACAAATTAACATCAAAACTACAAATCGCACCTCAATTCAAACTTAATGAACTAATCAACTTCCAAATTTCAAAACTCATACTGAACTACGCCTAACTAACTCAGAATAACCCCAAATTTTGGACATAAGTCGTAAATGGCATAACAAACTTATTCCAACTCTTGAAAACACGATCCAAACCAGATAAAATCAAAGTCAACTCCCAGTCAAACCTATGAACCTTCCAAACCTTCAAATTTCCAACTTTATCCATTTAGAGCCAAATCAACCTATGAATCTTCCAATCCAAATTCGGACATACGCCTAAGTACAAAATTACCATACAAACCTATTGGAACCATCAAAATACTATTCTAGGGTTGTTACACAAAAGTCAAACCTCAGTCAACTCTTATAACTTAAACTTCCAACCATAAAACTAAGTGCTCCAATTTATTCAAAAACCTTTCTGAGACCAAACCAACCATCCTCGCAAGTCACAAAATGACAACTAAGCATACATAAAGCATCAAATAGGGGAACGAGACTCAAATACAACATATCAGAAGAAGCTACCCCATGGTCAGAATCTCTAAATTCATCAAACGATGAAATAATGGAAGATAGCTCTCAATCAAGCAATAAATCCACAACAAACTCTTCCGAATATGACAATCCCCCAATATTTGTAAACTAGCCAAGAGACCATAAATGTACCTCCTCGAACGAATTTAGAATCATACCTGGGATATCAGAAAGATCAGGGTATCTGCTCCACATATCATACTCGGTCTCCCAAGTTGCCTACTTGACCGATTGACTAATCCACTGAACCTTCACCAAAGAAATATCTTTAGACCTTAGTATCCGAATATGACTATCCAAAATGGCCATTAGCTCCTCATCATAAGTCAAATCTTTATCCAACTGCACCAAGCTGAAATCCAATACATGTGACGGATCCTTATAGTACTTCCGAAGCATGGAAACGTGAAACTCCAGATGGACTCCTAATAAGATAGGTCGCAATTCAAGTTTGTAGGACTTCTCATAACTCTCTCTAACACCTCGAAAGGACCAATATACTGAGGACATAACTTTCCCTTCTTCCCAAACCACATCACACCCTTCATGAGCGAAACTCCGAGTAGAACCTTCTCACCCACCAAGAATGCCATATCACGAGCCTTCCTGATAGCATAATTTTTTGCCTAGACTGTGTTGTATGAAGTCGATCCTGAATCAATTTCACCTTCTCCAAATCATTACGAACCAAGTCAGTGCCAAAAACCTAACCTTCCCGGGATCAAAGCAACCAATCGGAGAACGACATCACCTCCCATATAAGGCCTCATACGGAGCCATCTGGATATTCGACTAGTAGTTGTTGTTGTATGAGAACTCTTTTAGTAGTAGAAACTAAGCCCACTATCCTCCAAAATCAATGACACATGTTCTTAACATATTCTCTAAGATCTTAATGGTACACTCGGACTACCCCCCCCCCCCATCTAGGGATGAGTTACCATATTCAACTCAACCTGTGCACCCAACTCATGCTGTATGGCTCTCCAAAAATGTAATATATATTGACTGCCTCAATCCAAGATAATAGACATAGGCACAATGTGCAGGCGAACAATCTCTCTAACATAAATTTGAGCCAACTGCTCAGAAGTGTAGGAAGTCATGACCGGAATGAAATATGTAGACTTGGTCAGTCTGTCCACAATGACCCAAACAACATCAAATCTCCACAATTTCTATGGTATCCCAATCACAAAATCCATAGTGATACGCTCCCACTTCCACTCTAGTATATCTAGCCTCTGAAGCAAACTACCCAGTCTCTGATGACGATACTTAACCTGGTCATCTCAAATATCGTGAAACATGCTCAACATTATCCTTCTTCATCCTCCTCAACCAGTAATTTTGCTTCAAATCACGATACATCTTCGTAGCACATGGGTGAATAGAGTACCTAAACTATGAGCCTCCCCAAAAATCAACTCTCTCAATCCACCCACAATAGGAACACAGATCCGACCTTAAAGACTCAATAACCCATCATCACCAATAGTCACCTCCTTAGAATCACTGCACTACATTGTGTCCTTAAGTACAAGAAAGTGGGGATTATTATACTGACGCACCTTGATGCACTTAAACAAGGACGATTGTGATAGAATACAAGTAAGGACTCTGCTAAGCTCCGAAATATCCAATCGCACGAACTTGTTGGCCATCAATAGCCAAAGGCCTCTCTCTAGCTGGAATAAAAGCAAGACTCATCATACTCTCTGCCTTTCTACTCAAGGCATCGGCCACTATATTGGGCTTTCTCGGATGATAAAGAGTGATGATATCATAGTCTATCAATAGCTCTAACCACCTACGTTGCCTCAAGTTCAAATCCTTTTGCTTGAATAGATGTTGAAGACTCTATTGATCTGTATACAACTCACAAGACATGCCATTTAAGTAGTGCCTCCAAATCTTGAACGCGTGTAAATAGCTGCTAACTCCAAATGATGCACTGGGCAGTTCTTCTCTTGGGGATTCAATTAGCGTGATGTATAGGAAATTACCCTACTATCATATATCAATGCACACCTAATGCAAACCCTAAAACTATCATAATAACCGTATATGATCCTAAACCTGAAGGCAAAACCAAAATGGGAGCTGAAGTCAAGGCAATCTTGAGCTTTTAAAAGCTCTCGTCACACTCGTTAGACGACATGAATAGGGCACCCCTCTGAGTCAACTTTGTCAAAGGGGCTACGATAGATGAAAACCCCTCTACAAAGCAGCGAGAATACCCAACCAACCATAGGAAACTCTGAATCTCTATAGCGATAGAAGGTTTAGGCCAACTTTGAACTACCTCAATTTTCTTCGGATCCATTTGAATCCCCTCATTGGATACCACGTGGCCCAAGAATGCCACTGAATCTAACCAAAACTCGTACTTGGAGAACTTAGCATATAGCGTCATCTCCCTCAATGTCTGGAACACGATCCTCAAATGTTGCTGATGCTCCTCCCTACTACGGGAATACGCCACTATATCATCAATGAACACAATGATGAAGGAGTCCAGATAAGGCTAAAACATTTTGTGCATCAAATGCATGAAAGTTGTTGGGGGCATTGTTTAGCCGTAAAGACATCACCAAGAACTCATAATCCTCATAACGGGTCCTGAAGGACGTCTTAGGAATGTCTGAAGCCCTAATCTTCAATTTATGGTACCCCGATCTCAAGTTAATCTTCAAGAATACCCTAGCACCCCCAAGATGATAAAATAAGTCATCAATACACGACAGTGGAGGCTTTTTCTTGATGGTAACCTTGTTCAACTACCGATAGTCAATACACATTCTCAACTGTCTTTCTTCTTCACAAATAGAACTAGAGCACCCCAAGTGACCCCATTCGGCCTGATAAAACATGAATCTAACAATTTTTGCAATTGTTTCTTCAATTCCTTTAACTCTGCCAGAGTCATGCAATATGGTGGAATATATATGGCCTGAGTGCCCAGTGACAAATCAATACCAAAATTAACATCCTTATCGGGTGGCATGCCTATAAGGTTTGTAGAGAAAACATCCGAAAACTCTCTCACCATGAGGACTGAATCAACCATGGAAGTATCAGCACTAACATCTCTACAAAGCCTAAGTATGCCAAGCACTCCTTCTCAACCATCCGTTGAGCCTTCAGATAAGACAGCACCTTACTAGGAACATGACCAAAGGAACCTTTCCATTCCAACCTCGGCATACCCGGTATAGCCAATGTCACGGTCTTAACATGACAATCAAGAATAGTGTGATATGGAGATAACCAATATATGCCCAAAATTACATCATCCACCATATTAAGCAGTAGAAGGTCAACCCTAGTCTCATAGTCCCAATAGTGACCAAACAAGAACGATAGACACAGTCAACCTCAATAGAATACCCAACTAGTATAGACACAGAAATAGAAGTATCCAGAATTATGTAACATATCTAAATATGAAGCAAATTAGGATGACACATACGAATAAGTAGAAACAAAATCAAATAAAATAGATACATCTCTCTGACAGACTAGAATAATACCTGTAATGACTACAAGTGATGCAATTGCCTCAGTCCTACCAGGGAAAGTATAGCAAAAAACCTCTCCCCCTCTAGGACAACCTTTACCCGCCTGTCATCCACCTCTAGCTGGTTGTACGGGTGGAGTAGCAACTGGAGCGGGAACCATAGCCTGAGTACCCTGCTGAGGTCCACCTATTTGAAGTCTGGGACAATCTGTCACCATATTCCTAGTGTTACCACACTTAAAACAATCTCTTTGCAGGCGTGGCTGCTGGTAGTGCGTTTGCCCCGGATGATTGGTCATGACTCGTCGAACCTATGAACCTAGAGCTTTAATACCAACTTGTCACGACTCAAATTCCACCATAAGGGTTGTGATGGCACCTAATCTCTAAGACTAGGTAAGCCTATTACTTAACAACATTAAATAAACAAAACATGCTTTAATAAGACATAGTTTAATATAAAAGCAAAAATAGAGTTAACACTAGCCAAAATGGCAATACTCAATACTTCTTCCCAGAACTAGGAAGTACAGATTCATGAGCTCTAACTGAATACATATGGAACATTCAAATACAATACTATTCGAATATAAAATTAACAGTCTCGGCCTCTCTGGCCATCTAAAGTTTGATGCCATATGTAAGACCCTCCATGAACCTTTGCATTTCTCCCTCTCGATAGGGATCACGATAGCTTCATGGAGAGACAAATCAACAAATTTAGTATCATACCGAGTAGTGGTCATGCTACCCTACTGAAGGCGCTTGAACAAGCTGCACAACCCATCTCTCTGAGCGAGGGGAATAAACTTATCCAAGAACAACTATAAAAATTGAGCACATATGAGAGGAGGTGGTCCTGCTAGCCTACCCAACTCATAAACCTATCACCACCTCTTGATTGACCCATGCATCTGAAAGACAGTGAAATCTACTCCATTAGACTCAATAGTCCCAATATGCACAAAATCTCATGGCAACGGTCCAAGAAGTCATGGGCATCCTCTAAAGGTACACTGTTAAAGTGAGGGGAAAACAACTTGGTGAACTTGTCCAACCTCTTCAGCGCACACCGCGGACCTTTCCCCGGGCTGTGCAGCAATAATAGGCAAAATCACCCCAATTGGTAGAACACCCGGGGTCTGATAACCATGGGACATCTACTTTGGGTATGGGTAGCGGGAATCTAAACTCCTCCCCCAGCCTAAGAAGTGACTGGTGCCACAGGAAATACACCGGCCTGAGCCATACTCTCCAAGAAGCCAACCATGCGAACTAAGGCGTCCTTAAGCACTTGGGTAGCAATGAACCCTTTTGGGACCTGAGTCGTTCCTACTAGCTCAACCTGATTTGGAACCTCATTATCTTGAGCTATCTAGGGCTCAACTACGAGTGTCGTTGTGCGTGCTCTAGGCTGAGCTCAACCTCTACCTCTACCTTTGCCCCGGCCCCTACCCCTGGTAGTGGTTGTAATCTGGGGCTCTGGCTTCTAATCAGCTGCGAACAAAGCACGTGTTCTCACCATCTATGAGAGAATAAGAGAAGAAAGATTCAAACTTTATGATAGAAAAAAGATGCACAATAGAGAAAGAAAGAAAGTGAAGTTTCTTAAAGTCTTATAGCCTCTAGAAGATAAGTATGTGTGTGTATGTATCGATCCTCAAGACTCTAATAATCTTGCTCATGGAACTTTAGACCTATGCAACCTAAGTCTCTCATACTAATTTGTCACAACCAAAATTCCCACCCATGGGGTCGTGATGGCGCCAAATACTGTTTGCTAGGCAAGCCAATACTTAACAATAAATAAGGAGCTAGTCTAACAGGTAACAACATGTTGAGATATAATAAAAGTAAACACATATACATACGATAATAAGGCTAAACCTTACACATTTTACATAACATCCCAAAATTTGGTGTCACAGACTGCGTGAGCCACTAGAATACTACATATAGGGTCTAAAAAGAAATACAGTATTGTGTGATACTAGAAAACAACAATAGCGATAGGAAGGGGACTCCAGGGTCTACGAATGTCAAGCAGCACTACCTCAAGTATCCTGAAAAAAGGTCTGAGGAATCACCTCTGAACACCGCTGGGACCAACAACGGGATCTACACAAGAATTGCAAAAATATAATATGAGTAAAATCGACCTCATGTACTAAGTAAGTATCGAGCCTAACCTCGACGAGGTAGTGACGAGATTATGATAAGACACTCACTGTAAACTTGTACGTATAATAAGCACAAAAGCAATAACAATATAGAGAAATGAGTAACTACATAATGAGCGGTATAAGGAAATAGATATGGGCGGAATAAGAAAATAGATGATAGAGGGCCCAGAATATCATCACGTCAAAGTCTCATATATAAAATGGTAGCAGAGCATATTTCACGACCCAAAATCCAACCATAAGCGTCTAATGGCACCTAGCCTTTAAGACTGGATAAGCCGATTACCTTTCACAGTTAAACCAGTTAAACATGATATTTTTAAAGCAAAGTTTAATATAAATACTGAAATAAATGTGACATAAGCCTACACGGCAATAATTACAAAGAGATCTAAAAAAAATACAATTTCATTCGCATATCAAATTAACAGTACAATCAAAAGGAAAATGACTCCAATGGTCTGTGATTACCAAGCAGGTCTACCTTGAATCCTCACGATCAAGAATCTAACTCTGCCTAATGTCATTATCTCCAATACTTGGATCTGCACAAAAAAATGCAGAAGTGTATTATGAGTACACCACGGTCGGTACCCAGTAAGTATGAAGACTAACCTCAGTGGAGTAGTGACGAGGTGCAAGTGAAGACACCTACTAGTCATAATAATATGTTCAGTATATAAGTATAAAGCTAATAATGAAAGCAAGAATCAGTAAATGGCAGCAAGGAATAAACATGTGATATAAATAGTAAAGTAATCAGAACATCGTTATAGCACTAGTGAAGTCGAATAAGCAAAACAATTTGCAACTAACTAATCAAGATGTTCTAACACAAGTGTCCCAACAATATTACTCTGGGATATCTCATCCCAAAATCACATGTCACGAGTCCCCAATCACAAATCATATGATCGTGGCACCTCTTACCCACATTATCATTCACGACCACACGGACAACTCACATGCCAATATCTCAATCCGTCCGGCATGGTTACAGGCTCAATACCATAATCTATCTGACATAGTCACAGGCTTACTATCGTAACGGGAGAAAATAACACAAGAATACATGGACATGATCAATGAATGTCAAGTATTATACTCCTGAACCGGTGTAAATGTCATGCTACGATGTATGTTTGTGCGAGTGTACTAATACAGTCCAAGTCAACAAGTAATATCAAAGACATCAAATAGCTCATTGAAGACAACACAACAAGTCACACGAGGTGTATGACATACACAGAGAAAATCATACCATTACACGAATATCATCAACATAATGCCCCCAGGCCATCACATATCATCCTGACATAGCCACCCATATCTCTCCATATTGATAACACCACTATCGCTCCACCTAGGCATTTAACATAATAGCCACTTGTATCACTCTGATGCCACCTGTATCACTCTGATAGCCACCTATATCACTCCACCCTAACAATATCATTAGTCACCCGTATCACTCCGCCCAGGCAATAATATAATATCCACCCGTATTGCTCCGCACAATCATCAATAGTGAGATGCTACCCTTACGCTCCGTATAACAACAATCAATCCACACAACAAATTCACATGTACTAATATCACAACGACACGACATATCAACTCGTGCCGCAAGTGCCCACAGGCTACAACCTCTTAACAACAACAATACCAATATCAACACAACATATAGCCCACGGCTCAAACACGATGTGTAAAAAATCTCAATAACAACAAAATGAATGAGGAAAGTAACTCAACAATGAACAACACCCCATTAAAACACAACTTCAACTAAAATAGGTTAATGACTTTTAATAACTTCAACATCAATTAATTGCTTAAGAATAAACTCAATAATAAAATAATTTCCATGAAATGACAAGCTTCTAATTCTAGTGTATGAAATAAGCTAACAATGAAAGAGATGGCATGAACTAGCAACTATGCCAAAATGCATGAGAATAACTCGGCAACGAAAGAATAACATGTAACAACAATTTTAATTAAAAATAACTCAACAATAAAGGAGGTCACATTACTATAAAAGAGGTAACAACTTCAAATAAAGTATATAAGAGTAAACTTGACAAGTAAAAGATATGACATGTGCTAACAACTTCAAATTAAGCATGTGAGAGTGAACTTCACAAATAAAAGATGTAACATGTGCTAACAATTTAAATAAATACATGAAAGAAGCCTAAGAGTCTAAACCGGTGCACTCGTCGTACATGTCTTTCAAATAACTCAAATAACACAATCAACCCAAATCCTAAAGGGTAGTTCCCCTACACAAATTTAGGCAAGATACATACCTTAAAGAAGCTAAATCATTACTCTAAAATGACCCTCTCGTGTGAAACAACCTCTAGACGGCTCGAATTAGCCAAAATAACTTAATATCATATATAAAAGCCATAAAAACCAATTTTGGATAATAAATCTTCAATATTTAATGAAAATCAAAAAGTCAACCCCACGCCCGCACCTCAGAACCTGACAAAATTCACAAAGTTTGAATACCCATTTCGATACGAGTACAACCATACCAAAATTATCCAATTTCGACATCAAATCGGCCCTCAAATCATCATTTTATATTTTAGAAAGTTTTTTACAAAAATCCCCAATTTTCCCAATTCAAATTACTAACTAACTAATAAAAATAAATATGGAACCATGAAATATAATCAAATTTCTTTTGTGAAAATTCCCTCCAAAATCGAGCTCTACAACTCAAAATATGATAAAATTGGACAACCCTTGAAATATATGTAATCTGCTAGAAATTCTGCTTTTGCGATCACATGGTCGCTTCTACAGAAATAGTCTTGCACCTACGAGAACCCAGCAATAGTCGATAGACCGCATCTATGATCACATACACGCTTCTGCGCTCACGCTTTCGTGACCCCTTTCCGCAGGTGCAGTTCCACTTCTACGATACGATGACTGCATCTATGGTCCCTACCTCCTCCAACCGAAGTCTGAACCTGCACCTTCTTGGCCATATCTACGGCACCGCATCTGCAGTCCTTTATCCGCAGGTGTAATATCATCAGTAGCCAAAATCTTTAGCATTGCAATAAGGTTCCAAGAGAATCCGCAACTCGTCTGAAACATATCTGGGGAGCCCTGGGGGGCCCTGGACCCCATCCAATCATACCAAAAAGTTCCATAGCATAACGAATCTGCTCGAGGCCTAAAATCACATCAAACAACATCAAAGCTACGAATCGCACCTCAATCCAAGCCTAATAAACTAATGAACTTTTCAACTTCTACAACTCGCGCCGAATCATATCAAACCAAACCTCGCTCAAATTTTTCGTGTATGTCCCAAATGAAACAACAGAGCTATACCAACTCCCAGATTCACAATCCGAACCCGTTATCAATAAAGTCAACTCCCAATCAAACGCCCCACCTTCCAAACCTTCAATTTTCTAACTTTTGCCAAAAAAATATCAAATCAACCTACGGACCTCCAAATCCAAATACAGACATATGCCTAAGTCCAAAATCACCATACGAAGCTATTGGAATCATTAAAATACCATTCCAGAGTTGTCTATGTAAAAGTCAAACTCCAGTCAACTCTTACCAATTAAGCTTCTAAAATGAGAACCATCGTTCTAGATCAACTCTGAAACACACGAAAACCAAAATTGACCACAAACGGAAGTCATAATACACAATACGAAGCTACTCGAGACCTTGAACCATAAACCGAATGCTAAAGCTTAGAATGATCGATCGGGTCATTATAGCATAACAACAAAGAATAACTACAAGACACCCTTTCTGTTACAACGCGTAAACCAATCCCAGTATCAATACCAACCAGTGTCCATATTGTTGCACTGCACAACCTGATCAAAATATCAATAACAATTCCATTGCATTGTGCAACTGTCATGCCCTAATCATTGTGAGGTGGACAGGCACTTAATGCCTTACGTACGTGAATGACACATTCTGTAAAACTAGTAAACTTACCACATATGCAACACATATAATCATAAAATCCCCCCCCAGACATAACATAGTCAGGACAGGGCCTTGACCAACCCGTAAAGTCGTGTACATTACAAAATCAAATAACCTTTAGACTTGATAGCATTTCGAATGATATGGATTCTCGCAAATCAACTTATAAAACTGAGAGTATCTATTCCAAGGGTCCACCAAATTGACTATTTGAGCCTATAACATGAAATGTAGTGTCCCCAGCCAAAGGGATAACAGTACAAAATAAAGTACCAAGCATGTAAGGCAACTGAATAATCATAAATAAGCATTGTAACCAAATAGAAGAATGTTGAAGGAAGATAAAATAAGGGTAAAGATCACTTGGAGATCAGACCTCACATCATACAATAAGTCTAGAAGGTCATATACCATAGTCATACTAAATGGGACTTGTAGTATTGCTCTGTAGCTTTGTGTTCCTAAAATTTTTGTAACAACATCTCACAACTCATACCATGTCTAGTCTATCATACGTCAGTCGTACAAATACATAAAACCAAAACGCTAACTACTCATATTGTCTCGTACATATGTACTAGCTACCATACTCGTAATTTTATACTTTCCCAACTCGCGTACCAGTACTATCATTTCATACTCGACTAATAAGCTGGTACTTCCAAACTATTGTATTTGTCATCTATCAGGCTATTATGACTGTACTAGCACTCAAGTACTACCAGGTCACAGGACCTGTCTGTTGTACATATCTATCGTGCCAATAACATGCCTCAACAAGTAGAGTTCTCATATCACTTCTACTAAGGTCATCAAATCATACCAAAATCAATAACTATCAACAAAAGGCAGTCTCATCATCTCTACAATTGTCTACAACCAACAACTCGCATATTGCCAACTTGTGTCATCATGATACCAGAGTCCTCATAAGTATGTCACTATAACTCATAGACGCCTTATAAATAGGATAAGAAGCTACTAACAAACATTTGAAACTGGACCTACCAAGGTGCTACTAGTTAAGGCATGTATGGGCTAGTAAAGGCATAAGTAGAGAAACCATTAATAGTGGTCCTTTTGATATATGAATACTTACGACGGAGTCTTCATGGTTCATATGCACTTTCGGACAGAAACAAGGGATTAGTACTGAACATATGGAACTCGTGACATCAGGGAAATCTCAAGTAAGGAATGTATGCAGCTAACTAATACATGGGTAGAACAACTCGCATTAAAGGTTGTTATACGATGGAGGTCTTTATGAGGAAAACATTATAGCTTAATTATGCTCTTTGGAAATGAACATGGTATGTGAATAGCTATATGAAACACATTCTATTAGGGCGACATCAATTAATAACATAGAGAGTAGTTGAATACACGAGTATAGCATTTCTAAGAATTTGATTTTGGAACGTACTTTTTTTAAGGGGGAAATGGTAAGGATAGTAATAAGATATTCACAAGAGCTAGGAGTTATGAAAATAATAAGAGCATCAGTCAACATTCGAGGACAAATGTTCCAAAGGGGGGAATGATGTTATGTCCCGCAATATTACGTCGATATTACGTCCTGCAGTATTATATTACGATGATGTTACGTCCTGCAGTATTATATTACGATGATGTTACGCTTCATAGTATTTAATTACGACGATGTTGCACCTTGTAGTATTGTACGTTGAATTTGTCGTAAGGTAATGGACATCAGTCCAAGGAAAAGATTATTTGGAGATTATAAGGATTATGCTATTTCTAACAAGTAATGAGTAAATTTGTGAAGGTGAGAGAGTAAACAAATCGAAGAAAATGAATTTCGTCGAAGTTTGATATTTTGGGATAAAATATGGCCCAAGCTAAAATATCCGGTATTTATGGACTAGTATCATACAGGGTACCACATGAGCATGATAGTAAGATGTATAAAGTGTGTTAAAAGTAATTAGTATTTTAAGTAATTTGAGATAATTCCTAATTATTGGGATAATTGGATAATTATTGGTTAATGGGGGATTAGCAAATTAATTAAGACATTATGGGATAAGGATTGAACAAGTAATGTGGAAGCAACTTGAAGTCAACCAAGTGACTCTTAAAGTATGTGGCAAAGTGGCATTTTAAGAGAATAATTGTGGCTTAGTAATTCCCTAAAGTGGGGTCCACAACCAAAAGCCTTAAGTCAATCTTCCTACATCAATATTTACTATATTATTATTATGGAAGAATGGAAGTATATGTGCTAGGAATGGACTTTAATTTAACATGGAATGGAAACATTGTTTCTTCAGTAAGGAAAGTGTGATCAAATTCACCAAAATGGACTTGTTCTACATCTGCCAAGTACGATCTTCAACAAGGAATTCATGCGAAATAATACTGTGTAATCGTAATGGTATTTTGTGATTCTAAGAGAGCACGGTACAATCTTTCCCAAGAATATCATACGGATTTTTTCCTTCTCCTGGTATGTTAAGGCTATCCCTTCCTTATTTTTGGCATGATCCAAATAATACAAATGAAACGAGCAAAATACTCAACTTTCATAAATGACTCAATTCATAGAAATACTTGGGGTGTCTATATTCTTGATTACCCATGTGAATTATTATTATATCTTCTATTCATGGGTCTCAGAAAAATACGTATTTGATAAAGTTTATCTGAAATGCATGTTGACTATTTATGGCATTCCGAGAAAATCTTATTAACGTATTTCTTATGCATTTCATGCATTTATACATGTACATTGACCAATGACCAGATGGCGTTGTGTGTGTGTATATATATATATATATATATATATATATATATATATATATATATATATATATATATATATATATATATATATATGTGTGTGTGTGTGTGTGTGTGTGTGTGTGTGTGTGTACGCACCACCACCTGATCAGCTAGTATACGTTGATGATTTTGCCCACAGTGGCCGAGATGATATGATAGGATGCCCTCAGAGGCCTGATGATGTTATGAAACATGTATCTATGCATGACATGACATTCATACGCATATGCATGACATTATAATTATTTCACGAATTTTAGAGTTATCCCGATTTACAGGTTGAGCCATTTATTCTATATTTTTTCCATATTTGTTATGTACTTATTTATGTGCCTTACATACTCGATACATTATTCGTATAGATGTCCCTTTTGCCTGGGGACACTGTGTTTCATGCTCCCAGGTCCCGATAAACAGGTCGAGATCCCTCCAAGTAGGCTATCAGCTCAGCGGAAGATGTTGGTGCGCTCCATTTGCTTCAGAGTTACTTGTTTGGTTAGTATGATTTAGACGTGTATTGTTTGGTATGGTGGGATTCTATCCCAACCTTTATGAAAATTATGTATTCTTAGAGGCTTGTAAACAGATGTCATATACGTAAAAGATTGTATGGCCTTGTTGGTCTATGTTCAGTATATGAGTGGTTATTTTGGCCTTATAGGCCCCTATATCTAATGTATAAATTGGTATTACATGTTGTATTCTACCTATTTCACGGTAGCCTCTCCGACTCAGTTATCTATGATAGTATGATACGAAAAGATATATTATGTTGGTACTCGGTTGAGTAAGGTACCGGGTGCCCGTCACGACCCATCAGTTTGGGTCGTGACAACAAGAAACAATATTACTATTAATGAAAAGAAACATAATAACTAGCCGACAAACAGTGATCCACTCTATACATGATTCTACGGTGTATATCTTCTCCTAACTCCCATCTAATCCTCATAACACCATCATTAACACATAATTATACATACATCAATAAATTCATCACCTCCATACCACAAAACCAGTCCTAACATGTCACACAACAAATAAAACGACACTAGCATCAACAAGAGAAACATGCTAACTAACAAATAAGCAACAAGCTTGCTTTATGGCAAATTGGACAGAATCTCCCCCGTTTATTTTACATCCCTCAAGTAAATATCATATAAACACAACAATAATCAACAAATATATGTCCAGCAGATGAAAAAAAACAATAACAGCCCCTCAAAATGTCACACAATGCTAAACACCCCCAACATAACTCAACTACATCACAAACAACTTTCAAATGTTATTTTGCAACTTATCCATCCTTACAACTTAGCTAAAACCTAGATATGCTCAAGCACAAGTAGAATAGGAGGAAAATTACTTTATAGAACAAGAAAAACCTTCAACAAGTGCTTCCTTCCACTTAGAACAACCCTCAACATGGAAATAACACAATAGAAGCACTTTCCTCTATTCTCACAAGACTTTTGATGCTGGATTTAGATAGTTTATCTTTGGATTTACTCTTGAACCATGGGAGAACACCTAGAGAGAGTTTGGGAAGTGATAATAGATTGTTCTAGTCAAAAAATGAACTAAGATAAGGTGCCCTCGCTTTAAATAAAAAGGTGAAACCTCCACCGCCTATGTGGGCCCCAAAGGGGGCTGCTTGTGTAGTCTCGCAAAAATGTGAATATCTCTCTACTCCAATGTTGTATTAACAAATGGTTTAATTCTTTAAAAACTAGACTTGTAAATATTCAATTTGGTGTGTGGATTACCCCATAACTCCAAGTATATTAGGAGATCTTCCTTTTGGGGTGCAACATTCTATTCTTATTGTGCACTTTGTTGCGCGGTTCTATGTCAATAACATACTAATATTCTCTTAGATCTCTTTCCCTACAACCTATGTTAAACATTTCTATTACTTTCATCTTACTTGAGTAACTCATAATCAAAGCTTTCTCGTAAAAGTATAAACGCTATGTTGGCTTTATTCCTCCGATTGACTTATCACACTCTTGAATCAGGGGCTGTATAAGCTATTTCTACTCAGCTTAGCCAATTTCTATAAGCTCTTACCATACACTAATAATTCATCTTAAGAGAAACTCAGTAGTACTTGAAATCCCTATCCCCCCCAATCGCTTATCCTCTTATTCCATTACACTGATTCTACTATCGTTACAATGCCTTATCTTCTCCTTATTCTCCTAACCCAGAACTCTTCTAATTCGCTTCATGATATATCAATCCACAACTCATTTTTCAATAGGTCTATTTACTCTCAACACTTCCCTATTCACTCTTTTTTATCTTTCTCCTAACTATTTAGAATCTCCATTACGCTACCATACTTTAGTTTAAGACTTTCAATTATTGGTACATATATCTTCTTAACTCTCCATCTATCTTATGAACACCATAGAATTCCTTATGCAGTCCTAGAAGCAAATTATGGAAACACAAAGTCTCTTGGTCATAACTCATCTTATAGTATTATGCGAAGCTAATGGAATTGTCTTACTTTTAACTATTCACTTAGGAATGGAAATACTCCTAATTTACTTGTCTTACATGACTGACTCGTAACATATGGACACCTAATTTGCACTAGAATTAACTATTCGCTCGTAGTCTTATGTTTGACTGTTAATGACTCACCTTAAGTTAACACTAGTCCCAAGTGGTCCTTACAATTCTTATTCGTTAACCCAAAGTCTTATTCGGTAATTACATATGGAACAATCTCTGATTGCTATCTTACCATATTAAATAAAGGAAATAATGGCATACTTATATCCTTGTCATGTGCTAATTCTAATCATTGTCGATCCCATGTAGGAGGAAATGTTGTCGATGATGTCGATGTCATAACACTTCTCCTTACCCTATTATAACAGTCTCGCATCTTGTGATGAGAAATTTTGCACCAGTAACATACATTGGTACCTTGACGACACACTCTTCAGTATGCTTTCCCACATTGCCTACAGTAAGCTTTGGATGGGTTTGCATGGCTCTGGTCTCTCTATGGCTGGTCCTAACAGTCGTGAACTCATACTCTATCCCACTAGCAACCTCTAGTTATATAATAGCCCTTGGGCCAGGCTGGCTAATTTTCTAGAGGTCTGTGGTACCCTATCACTCTAGGGTCCCCTATAATTGTTATTTGGCCTTGCCCTCATGTTCTATCTACTATCTTTATCCTGATCAAGTTGGTGATGTTGTTCCTGCTCCTCTAAAATCTGGGCAAAGGCCTGAATTCTGGAGATATCCATCTCCAAATTCATGGATGCTACTGTACATTCTCCCACTAAGTATGGCTCTAGACCTTGAATAAATCTATGAATTCTATCTCTCATGTAGGCCACTATAGTCAGAGCATACCTGGCTAACAAGCCAAACTTAAGGTTATATTGCCTTACACTCATATTTCTCCACTTAAGTGCTAAAAACAACTCAACTCTAGACTGTCGGATCTCTATCTATAAGTAATTATCTAAGAATGACTTGGAACCCCCCCCCCCATAACATTGTGGGTGCATTTGGCCTCAAGATCGCTCCCAAGTATCGTACCAAAATACAATCACATCCCTTAGCCTATATGTTGCTAACTCTACTGCCTCAGTCTTTATAACATGCATAAGTCTAGAGGTCCTCTGGAGCTCATCTATGAAATTTTGTGGGTCCTCGTGATGATTTGATCTTGTGAACTCGGGGGTGGGGGGCTAGACTAAGAAATTCACGTACCCTCGAACTAGTCGATCTATCTGAAGATTCGCACCTGAAGTTGCCCCTACCTGCTGTTGACGATCAATTTTGACCCTCCCTTTTTAAATTAAGTTATTTACACTATTTAATCATCAATAAGTGTAGTAAATTATTTTTAAATCACTAATACATATTTTCTTAAAACATAAATGATATAATACATAATAATAATAATAATAATAATAATAATAATAATAATAATAATAATTAGCAATATTAAATTAATAGTAATTTAGTATTAGATATTTATAATTTTAACTTAACTCATGTATTTAACTTATAATAAGTGAGAATAACTTAACTCATGGTAGATGATAAAAATCTCCACTTCAAGAGCTCCAAAAATCGCTCAACCAAGTGAAAATGTGAGATAAATGGGCTAAGTTCCGAAATAAAAGATCTTTGCTAGTGTGACGACCCGGCCGGTCGTCTTAATAATTAACGCCCCAATCCCCTATTAACTGCTTTCCCCAAGTTTATTTTTGCTATTTTTGTTTGTCGGGATGTTCGGTTTGAGTTTCGGAGAGTTATGGGACACTTAATCCCTAAATGAGGGCTTAAGTGTTGGAAAGTTGACAGTAGTCGGAACAGTGTGAATACGGCCTCGGAATGGAATTCTGATGGTTCCATTAGCTCTATTGGGTGATTTTGGGTTTAGGAGCGTGTTTGGATTGTATTTTGGAGGTCCGTAGCTAATTTAGGATTGAAATGCCGAAAGTTGAATTTTTGAAGTTTCCGGTTCGATAGTGAGATTTTGATCCGAGGGTCGGAATGGAATTCCGAGAGTTGGCGTAGCTCCGTAGTATTGAATGTGACGTGTGTGCAAAATTTCAGGTCATTCGGGCGAGGTTTGATAGACTTTTTGATTGAAAACGTATTTTTAGAGTTTTTGGAATTCTTAGGCTTCAATCCGATGAAAAATAGATGTTTCTATGTTGTTTTGAGCGTTCTGAAGGTTGGAACAAGTTTGAATGAAGTTATGGGATATGTTGGTAGGTTTGGTTAAGGTTCCGGGGGCCTCGGATGTGTTTCGGATGCTCAACGGGTCATTTTGGACTTAGAGAATTGCAGAAAAAAATGTTGCAGCAGTCAATTTTGGTTTCCTTCTTCGCGTTTGCGAAAAGGAGCTGGGGCTGGTAAGGGATTTACTCTTCGCTTTCGCGAAGAAGCTTACGCATTCGCGAGGCTGTGGGACTTGGTGCCTACACGTTCGTGAAGGCAGTCTCGCTTTCGCGTAGGAGAAGAGAACCGAACATCGCATTCGCAGCTCAGGCATCGCGTTCGTGAAGAGGGATACTGGCCAGTGGAACTTTAGTGCATCGCGTTCGCGACAGTAGCCTCGCATTCACGATTAAGGAATTGCCTGGGCAGATTTTTTTTTTAAAACCCAAAATTGAGGGTTTAAGCCATAATTCATATTTTGGACTTGGGAGCTCGGGAGATTGTAATTTTTGAAGAGAATTTCACTTGGGCGATTTGGGTAAGTATTTCCTACTCGGTTTAGACTAATTTCCATGAATCTACACTTAAATCCATCCTTTAATATCAAAATTATGGTGGAAATTGGGGGAAAAGTTCTTAGACCAAGAAATTGAGTTTTGATTGGGGATTTGACATCGAATTTGGATAATTTTGGTATGGTTAGACTCGTGAGAGTATGAGGATTCTGAAAATGTAAATTTTACCCGATTCCGAGACGTGGGCCCGAGGGGAGTTTTGGTCATTTTACCTAATTTTGCGTATTTGCTTAGAATCTCTTTGTATAGTCAGTTACTTGAAGTGTTATTTACATTATGCAATTGAATTGAATAGATTTGGGTCATTTGGAGTCGAGTACTCGTGACAAGAGCATGGTTTCAGATTCATTATTGAGCCGGTTTGAGGTAAGTGGCTTGTCTAACCTTGTGTGGGGGACCTTCCCCTTAGGATTGATATATTTGGTAATTGAAATACCTTGTATAAGAGGTGACGAGTGCGTACTTGTACTAATTATTGGATATCCGGTTTTCTTTAAGTAATTACTAGTATGTTTCCTTTCATGTTTCTATTACTTGCACTATTAAACATGTTGTTAGCTTAGAAAAGCATGTCTAAGTGACTTAACTGCTTTACTTGCTCAAACTATTTTACCTGAATTCTGTGCAGCATGCTAGACTAGAATTACCTGTTTGCCTTAATATGAAACTGACATTTGGTGAATATATTTCCATGTTGCTGCTGTGTATTTACATTTGGGACTACAGATGTGGGATTCCGGTAGATCCCCCTTGCCTGTTTATTTGGGACTACGGATGTGGGATTCCGGTAGATCCCCCTTGTCTGTTTATTTGGGACTACGGATGTGGGATTCCGGTAGATCCCCCTGCATAGTTATATGGAACTACAGGACTGCACCTGGTAGATTCCCTCAGTATTGGGTATTTACATTTGGGGACTATGGAACGAAATTCCGGTAGATCCCCGGCGCATTATGAGTTGGACTATGGGACGACACCCGGGAGATCCACTGGACATTTACATTTGGGGGCTACAGAACGGTATCCTGGTAGATCCCCGGTTTCTATCTCTGTGTTGAGCTGTGTTCCTTTGGTGATTATTTTGCCTCTGTTCTAGTTGTTGTTGCTCTTTCTATTCTATGTTATTTCTTAGTGTTGCACTTAATTATACTGCCTTGTTCTATACTATTATACTTTATATTTTATTTAACCTCAGTAGGGCCCTAACCTTCTTCGTCACTACCCAACCGAGGTCAGGCTTGGCACTTACTGAGTACTGTTGTGGTGTACTCATGCCCCTTCTGCGCATGTTTTTCATGTGCAGATCCAGGTACTTTCACTCAGTCTTATCATCCTTGAGGCGAGGTGTTTCTGTAGAGACTTCGAGGTATATCTGCCGCGTCCGCAGATTGAGAAGTCCATTTCTATCTTTCTGAAGTAGTATAGCCCTTCAGTACTTCCCTTTTGTTAGACATTTCTGGATTTAGAGCTCCTTGTGTATCTCTTAGCTTGTGATTCATGGGTTTCCGGGTCTTGAAAGTATGTATTGGTTGAGAGTTAAATATTGTGTATGTCGAGTGGCACTTTTAAACAATGTTTCATCACTCTTCATTCTGTTTTAAATTGTTGTTATTCCACACTTTGGTTATCTTCCGCAATTTAGGCTTACCTAGTCATAGAGGACTAGGTGTCATCACGATGGTTCACAGAGGGCGAACCGGGCTCGTGACAGCTAGCCAGTGATCATCGCATCTGCGGTCACTTGACCGCATTTGCGGTCCTACAGGTGCGGTCAAAAGATCGCATTTGTGACCACCCTCCGCCACCAGCATTTCGCTTTTGCGGACATGGATCTGCTTCTACAAGTCCGCTTCTACGAACTTCCTTTGCTTTTGCATGTCTTCATTGTCACAACCCTAAACTCGGACCCGGTCGTGATAGTGTGTCTCGTGAATACAAGGCCAGCCGACACTTCCCATTTTAGTATTTAATAGTTAAACAGTAAGAAACAGTCTAAAGCATGATAAAATAATCCAAAGTTTAAGTAGATAATAACATAATTTACAGAATACAACCCAACACAACCCGATACCGTGGTGTCACTAGTCATGAGCATCTATCAATCCTAAAGTCTATGAGCTATTACAAAATGTCTGATAAGGAGATAGAATGATAAAGGGGAAGAAACACGGGATTGCGGACGCCAAGCAGCTACCTCGTGGTCTCCGAAATCTGCCGGGAGCTCTCAACTAGCACTGGCAGGATCAGCAACGCCTGAATCTGCACACGAGGTACAGGGAGTAAAGTGAGTATTCCAACTCAGTGAGTAATAACCATAAATAAAGACTAAAAGCATGAAATCACGTAAGGCACATTTGCAGACTATACTGAAGCAGTAAAACCAGTGAAAGATATGTGAAAGCCATTTAACTCGAATTAAACTTCACGAAAACCTTTTTCAACAATTTAAGCAGGTAAATGACAGGCAATTAAGGAAAATAAACACATAAAGGTTTGCCCTTCGGGCACAGTATCAACAAAACCGCCCCTTGGGCAATATCTCAGAACAATACCAGCCCCTCGGGCTATATCTCATATCACAATGGGTACCCACGTTCACTGAGGGTGTGCAGACTCCTGGAGGGGACCCTTACGGCCCAAGCGCAATATCAAGTCATCTCGTGGCATCATCACTAGGCCCTCGGCCTCATATCAACAACCCACCTTGTGGCGTACATATCTCAGGCCCTCGGCCTCATAATCATAATCAGTGTATCACTGATGCGGCGTGCAGCCCAACCCAAAGCATCCTCACAATACAGGCCATCGGACTTACTCAATTAGAATCTCATAAGCCCCTCGGGAAACAGTAAAACATGATGCTCAGCCCAAATTATCATTTAAAATATCATTTAATAGGTTAAAACAGAGTAAACATGGCTGAGTTATGAAAACAATAGAATATAGCATGACTGAGTTCAAGTATAAAGTCAAAACAGTGAGGAAATATTAATAAAAGTCCCCTAAGGGTTTAGATAGTTGGCACGAAGCCCAAATATGACATTCAGCCCAAATAATGATGATAGCAAATAGATTTCAGTCAAATACGCGGCAAAATAGTCATTCGGGACGGACTAAGTCACAATCCCCAACAGTGCACGACCCCACGCTCATCATCAAGCATGTGTGTCACCTCAATATAGCACAACGATGTGCAATCTGGGGTTTCATACCCTCAGAACATCATTTACAATCATTACTCACCTCAATCTAGTCAAATCTCTAGCCCGCAGTGCTTTTGCCCCTCGAATCGGCCTCCACTCGCGTCGAATCTATCCAAAATCAGAATCACGTCGTCAAAACATGCTAAGGGAACAAAGCCCAAGCGAAAATAATCAATTTACAACACAAATCCCAAAATTACCAAAACCCGACCTCTGGGCCCATGTCTCAAAATTCGATAATTTTTACATCAATAGATTCCTTATCTCCCCACAAGATCATACATATCAAAAGTTCTGAAATCCGACCTCAAATGGTCCTTCAAATCCTCAAGCAAAGGTCTAAGTTTCCAAGCCCTAATTTCCCCAATTTTTGCCCTTATATTCCATTAATTATAGCTCAATCCATGAAATAATAGCATAGGAATGATTTTTAGGTCCAAATTCCTTACCTCAATGAAGTTCCCTTGAAATCCCTCTTCAAAATCGTCCAAAAAGCTCCCAATCCGAATTAGAAATGGTGAAAATGGCTAAAAATCGCAAATGACACAATTTATACCTTCTGCCCAGGCATTTTCGAATTTGCGGCCCTATTTACCGCTTCTGCGGTACCGCATTTGCGGTTCTTTATTCGCTTCTGCAAAAATCACTTAAGCTTCCCATTATCTGCATATGTGGTCCCATCCCGCATCTGCGACATCGCAGATGCGGTCCTCCTCACCGCTTCTGTGATTCCTGCTCTTCAAGCCACCTTTTTGCTTCTACGACCAATCACCCGCACATGCAGCGTCTCACCTGCGGTCCCCAATCCGCAAGTGTGGAAATACCAGAAGCAGCAAAAATCTGCAATTCACAAGGTTTCAAACTCCTTCGTCAACCATCCGAAATTACCCCGAGGCCCCCGGGACCTTAACCAAAAGCCCCAACATATCCCAAAACCTTATTCAAACTTGTACCAAATTACGCTTTTGATCAAAAACCCAACCAAACCACGTCCGAATGACCTGAAATTTTGCACACACATCCCAAATAACACAATGGAACTACTGCAACTCTCTGAATTCTATTCCGATCCCTATATCAAAATCTCGCCTACCAACCGGAAATCGTCAAAATCTCAACTTCGCCAATTCAAGCCTAAATCTACTCCGAACCTCCAAAACTCATTACGATCATGCTTCTAAGTCCCAAATCACCTCCCGAAACTAACCGAACCATCGGAACTCACATCCGAGCCCTGTAACACATAAGTTAACATCCGGTTGACTTTTCCAACTTAAGCTTCTTCAAAAGAGACTAAGTGTCTCAAACCTTACCAATTCCTTTCTGAACCCGATCCAACTAACCTGATCACACTTAGAACTGATAGACAAAGCAATAAGAAGCAGAAATGAAGGAAACGGAGCAGTAACTCATGAGACAACTGGCCGGGTTGTCACATTCATCCCATGGCCCATATCCACTTTTGCAGAAACAAACTTTGCCCTTGCGGAAGCGCACATGTGCTTGAACCTCCACATCTGCGAAAAACCATGCCTCCTCTCCTCTTCATTTCTGCATTCCTCCGCCTGCATCTGCAAGCTTGCAGGTGCGGTAAATTTCCTCGCACTTGCGAATCCATAGAGCCTCAACCCCAATTGCTTTTACGACCCCTTGGATGCTTTTGTGGTCTCACACCAGCAGTCAAAACCATGCCGGTGCGATCACACCAGAAGCCTTAAGCTTCAGCAATTCATTAAGTCCAAAACTCTATTCGATTTGTACCCGAGGCCCTCGGGACCTCATCCAACCACACTAACATATCCCAAAACATGAGATGAACTTAATCGAAGCCTCCAGTCACGCCAAACAACATCAAAACTACGAATCGGCGATAAAATCATTCATTTAACTTTCAAACATTCAAACTTTAACGAACACATCCGAATAATATCTAGATATTATGTAATGACGTCAAACATTACGTACAAGTTATAAATTACAATACGAACCTATTCCAAGGCTCTGGATCCCAAACAAACATTGATAACACCAAAGCCCACTTCAAGTCAAACTTAGGAAATTCAAAAAATCTTCCAAATGCCAACTTTCCATAATAAGCGTCGAAATGCTTCCAAACCACCCGATACTTAACTTGAACATATGCCCAAGTCCAAAATTACCATACAATTCTATTGGAACATTCAAATCTCGATTCCGAGATCGTTTACTAAGAAGTCAAACCTTGGTCAACTAGTCTTTCAACTTAAAGCTTCTGAATTGAGAATTTTTCTTCCAAATCAACTCTGAACTTTTCAAATTTAAATCTAACCACAACAAGTCATAAGACATGAACTGAATCTACTCAAGGCCTAAAAATGTTGAATGACGCTCTAGGCCTCAAAACGGTCGGTCGGGTCGTTACAACTACTAACCCTAGTCATTCTATCACCCACCTGGCCGCACTTCTTTCCCCTTCCTCTCTCTTTTCTTTCATCCCATCAACCCCATCAATCCAAAAACCTTGAAAAAATTTGTGCAAGGTCATATGAATGAAACTTAAATCATCTATTTTGTCCCTGCTAACCGCAAATCCAGCCTAAAACTTCCCCTTTCATCACTTTGATTCAAACTCTGAACCCCTAGAAATCCTAAACATATCGATACATGGGTATATCACCGTCCTTCCTTTGTTCCGTTGAATCGAAGAATGCATGATCTTTATCTTCAACTTCATCATCATTATTCGATGTCTAGATGTCAAACATAGTGACATCTAGATATTAGGTTTGACCGATGGTCTGATGGCTTCAAGAGTCGACCTCCCCGTGCCCTAGTAAAAATCTTCACTAGTTTCCCCTCTTTTTTTTTATTTTCACCCTCCTTTCTATCATCATCCACCTTTTGTCACTCCCCACTATCAATTTGGATTCAATCGGAGCTCTAAGGCGTGAAGGACACTATAAATAGGGTCTTAAATATTCTCACCTAACAGACACGAACACAGCTAATATCACCGAAAAACATACTGAAAGTAAAGAAGAACATTAAAAGCTCAAGTTTTCTACTAAGGTTAAATTCCAGTAGCTCTTCTCTAATTTCCCTTTTCTTCTTTCATTTTTGTTCGAGTTCAACCATCTATAAGCTGATCGTTGTTGGTTTTGGGTCCCTAAATGGCTATTAATCGACTCCTACTTGGTTTTCTGCTCTATAAAAGGTCCATGTTTGGGTCTCTAAACAGCTATTAATTGACTCCTACTTGATTTTATGCTCTACAAAAGGTCAATGTACACTAACCCTTTCTCTATCTTTGATTAATCGAGTAATTTTGTGTTTATGATGTTTTCCATGTTAATAACCTTTTATTTATGATATATATCAGTGGTATATGACTATACTTGTTATGTTCTACTTTGGTGTCATTCCACTTCCAAGTTAGTGATTCCCTGATGAGTTATGCTATCTTGGTATTGTTATCAAATCTGTGTTATTGGTGAATTCCATCTCCTATGACGTAGCTAATTGAAAATGTGTCTGTACTGTTGTTACTCTTAAATCATGTTAAGCTTTCATGATTAACTGAATTAAGTCTTGTGTTGATAGTATTATGTGTGATCTTTTTCTATTAATTAAATAATGGTTATATGTATATCATCATGATGACCAAAGTAGAACAAATCAGGATTTTCACTTCTCTTGAAAGTTCTGCTAATATTTGCTACATTGTGCCATCTTGATGATTGTGATGTAATACTGCTTTGTTTCATTCCCAACAAAATGATTTTCACCATTATTCTTACCCTCATATTAATTTGCTTGACTCTAATTTGCAGTTTGTTCATGTTACTCAGACAAAATAATTTCTGTGTATTTTTTATGTTGATTTAAAACAAAGAAAACCATATGGTTAGACTTGTTAGTACATTATAAAACCTGCTCTCAATCTGGATACAATTTGGGATTTTACCTGTGATGAGTGTTAATATTTCATGACTGTTTGAACTCTGTAATAGTGTATGCCTAAACCTTTACTGTTGTATTAATTGAATGGCTCTCATTGACACATGTACTTGTGTTTATATATGTTTTGTTGCTCTTGTTGGTCCAGTTATGTTCATGAACCCTTTCTATGCCTTTATCTTGAGGAAACTGTATACTTTAATCATTGTGTTGCCTGCTAAGGTTTTACACTTACAGCCATGTGCAATCTTGACCCTCCCACAATGTTGTGTTGTACTCAAATGAATGATCTTCATTAAGGGACTTGCTCCTATTTCTTATGTTAATCTGCTTTGTTTAAGTAACTCCATACTTGATCATGTTTCCATGTTATTTTAATGGAATGAGATTTCTTATAATGAATTCACTTACCTGTTTAAATGAAGTTACTATGGTATGTTTGTCTTGTCTTAACCAACTAAGAATGGACATCTCTACCTACTGCTCCATGTCTATATGATACCATTATGTATAGAAGAATCTGATCATGAACTGGAGTGCTATTTGGATCTGGTAGTTTGAAAACCTTTTAAACTATACATTGTTACTACTAGATATCATGCCATTAGGTCTAAACAAAGTTAAAACTGATATTTTCTGTAAGTGATTTCTAATGTGTATCTCGTGTTTAGGAAGTTTGAACAAAGTTGTTAGTGCAGGTGTTTAGTGAGGTAAGGTCTCAGCTATGTGTATACTTGCTCTGGATTATTCTCAAGATTACCAAAATGTCTGTTGACCTGTTCTAAGTGTTAAGAATCTATTTAAAGATCCTAAAATACTGAACCTTCAATAGAATTAACAAAGCCAAGGCATTCCTGAATTGTAAGTTATTAGAGTTATCACCTACCTATTTATAATATGAAACTACCTCTCTTTGTTCTATGACTGCATCTTAGTAATGATCCACTTAAGTTTTCTGATACATCCTAGGATCAACCTTAAGGTCTTTAATGTCATTGGAACCCTATAAATCTGTTTGTAGTGATCTATCTTTGTATTAGTGTTCTGACAACATGTTCTAAGATCAATATTATGTTGGTTTTGATCTGCTCATGTCTTTAATAATAATTTCAAGGTCAAATGAGTCTATGTGTTCTAAAGTTGTTGGACTTTCTGTATGTTTGAACCTCTGAAAGGCTTATCATGAAAATTTCAAAGATGTGAAACTGCTATGTTGACATTCATTTATGTCTAAACCTTTTGAGGAGGAGTAAATAGTCAATTACTAAAGGTACTTGGGTGTGAACCCTTTTTTGTGATTGAGGCACCCCTCCCTGGCACAAGTACTGCTCCGAGTCCATGAAACCCTCATGAACTTTGAAGTGTCAGGGGTCCACAGGGGAATCTCATAAATGAGACATGATCACCCTAAGTCTTTGGTCATTGACCTTAACTACTCTTCATAGGGTTGGCATAAAATGAAAACTAAAATCGTATTCAGATCATTACTTACTTTCCATAATATATTTTTCATCTAATGTGGATATGTACTTATTATTTCCTTTTTATTTTTACCATGAATGTTCAAATTGGGCCTGCTGAGTCTACTTGGAGCCCAGGCCCAACTTCTAGACTCGAATTACTTCTTTTTCTTGTTCGTTAGAGTCTGCTACTTGTGTGAATTCTGGTGGGCTTGACTACCTGTTGGCCCAATATCGAGAGTCCATCCCTTCTTTCCTCTCATTTTTTAGACGATAAATATTATTGTTTACTATTCTGTGTATATATCTTTGGAAACTAACCTTGTTATTGGTTGTTGTTTTATATTTTGTTTGTTAAGAAACATAGACAAACCAAGACTTGTAGCTAAAAATTAAATTAGAAATTTAGTCGCTTTAATTACTTTAACGCTCAAGCCTTAATAATTTGAGAGTAATCTTTTCAATAAACAAATAGTTTTACTTATGATACTACTAACAACTTCAGTGATTTCAAGCTTTGGCAGATTCAAAAGAGAAAATCAAAATCAAAATCTTCTCAGAAAACCTTCAAAACAAATTACAAGGAATACACAACCATTTCAGAAGATAAAACAAAACATATAAGGTCAGACTTACCAGAGACAACAAATGAATTTGAAACACAAGTCATTTTGCTAGAATCATTTTCGTGAAAACAAACAAGGTATAACCTATTTCAACCTAAGGAATATTTTAGAAGTAACCTCTTGTTTCTTTGAGTTATAAAAGCTTACAAATAACATCATTTTGTCAAGATAAATGCACAACCTTTTTCCAAAACAAAGAGTTTTCAAGCAAGACTTAGACTTTTTTTTGGATAAATCTTATTTATCAACTTTAACCGCCAATCAAATAGAATATATACTTTTCTTTCAAATAGAATATAGACTTTTCTTTCCCCAAACCTAGCTTAAGTTTAAGGAGCTATCTCGGGTAGATTTAAAGGGACGCCTAATACCTTTCCCTTAGAATAACTACAACTCTTACCCAAGTCTCACCGGTTAGTAGACCATTAGGATAATAATTTTATAAACTTATAGGTAACCTAATATATTTTAGATATTAGATGGCGATTCTCTTTTTAAACTTCTAAAGAACCATTAGTTGTATTTTATTTTGACATGTGCAAAATAGGGTGAAACACCTGTCGTTGTGCTTGTGTGGCTACTATCTGGGTTAATAACTGTACTACTTTCCACAATTTTTGCTCAGATGCACCAGATGAGGATGCTGAGGGTATTGGAGGTACAGAAGCTCCTCCAAGCTCCTATTGGGCTAATGAAGTCAGGGGGAACCTGAGATGTCGACCCATGCTGGGTCTCAGTATGACTCCCACCTACTGGTGCTCTACAACTAGGCCCCTCATTTGTAGCATGATTATTCCCTATCATTTTTTTACCTATCGGCATTTCTATAAACACATAATAAAATACAGGTTAGAATTAAACTTCTATGACCTAGGCATCTTTGTACAATATATATCAATGCAAGTCGGGCTCAACTTCCTATGACTCAACTCTATGGCACGGTTTGGGAAAGAAAGAAAGAAAATAAATCCTAAATGCCTTGTACCTTCTTTTTTATAAAATGTGTTACACAACACACTTATAAATAAGACCCTACTAGACACACAGACACACACACAAACACACATACATATATATATATATATACACACACACACACACATATGTGTGTGTGTGTGCGCGCGCGTGCTCTAATCTCCAGGTGATATTTACCCTTGTTTTATCTAGTTATCTTCCTTCAACATTCTTTTATTCAATTACATTGCTTATTTATGATTATTCACCTGCAAGGCCTCAACAAACACAAACAGTTGTTTAGCATTCGCTAACTGACCACATACACACATACATTTACAAAAGCCTCTAAGAACAACTGACAAACATAACATAGTCGAGACAGGTCCCTGATCAACCCGTAAAATCGTGTGCATCCAAAAATCAAATAAAATTTAGACTTGGTGGCACTCCAAATAAAATAGAATCTCGCAAATCAACTGCTAGAACTGAGAGTATCTATTTCAAGGGTCTGCCAAATTGACTATCTGGGTCTGCAACATAAAATGCAGCATCCCCGGTCAAAGGACGTTAATATGAAATAATGTACTGAGTATGTAAGGCAACTAAATAATAAAAAAATAAGCAATGTAATTAAATAAAAGAATGCTGAAGGAAGATTACTAGATAAAATGAGGGTAAAGATCACTTGGAGATTAGAGCTCACATCATACAATAAGTTTAGAAGGTCATATACCATCGTCTTACCAAATAGGACCCGTAGCATTGCTTTGTAGCATCCTTAAACTTTATGTAATAACATCTCACAACTCACACCATGTCTAGTCTATCATACATCAATTGCACAAACACATAAAACTAAAATGCTAACTACTTGTATCGTCTCGTACATATGTGCTAGCTACTAGACTCGTAAGTCTGTACTTTCCCGACTCGTGTACCGATACTATCATCTCATACCCGACTAATAAGCCAGTACCTCCAGACCATCTATCAGGCTATCATGCCCTTATTGGCTGTGACGAACCGACCCGTCGTCTCCTGTAATTCCGTCATGTATTCCCCGTTATATGCTTATTCAAGCTTCAATATGTGTACTTGATGAATTTGAGTCAATTCGGATCGAGTTTGGTAGAAATTGGGACAAATAGTCTCTTTAATGAAAAATTAGTTTGGAAAAGTCAACCGGAAGTTGACTTGTGAGTTAGAGGTCTCGGAATTGATTTCCGATGATTCGGTTAGTTTTGGGGGATGATTTAAGGATTGGTAGCGCGATCGGAAGTGAATTCGGATGTCCGGAGGTCATTTTGAAGTCATCTGGCTAAGTATAGAAATTTGAAGGTTTTTGGGAAAAATTCGACCGGAAGTGAAAATTTTGATATCGGAGTCGGAATGCGAATCCGAAAGTTGGGGCAAGTCCATAATGTCGAATGTGACTTGTGTGCAAAATTTGAAGTCACTCTAGAATGATTTTGGTAAGGTTTGAGACACTTAGTCTCTTTTAAGGAAGCTTAAGTTGGAAAAGTCAACCGAATATTGACTTATGTGTTAGAGAGCTCGAAATACAAATTTTATGGTTCAGATAGCTTCGTTAGGTGATTTGGGACTTAGGAGTGTGTCCGGAATTATTTTGTGATGACCGGTGTAGAATTAAGCTTGAATTGACAAAGTTAGTATTTTGGCGAATTTTGGTTGATAGGTGAGATTTTGATCCGAGGGTCGGAATGGAATTCCGAGAGTTGCTGTAGCTTTGTTATGTCATTTTGGACTTGTCTGCAAAATTTGAGGTCATTCGAACGTGGTTTGGTTGGGTTTTTGATCAAAAATGGAATTTGGAAGTTCGTGAGATTCATAGGCTTGAATCCGATGATGATTTGATGTTTTGATGTTATTTTGGGTGTTTCGAAGGTTGGGACAAGTTTGAATGATATTGTGGGACATGTTGATATAATTGGTTAAGGTCCCGAGGGCCTCGGGTGGATTTCGGAAGGTTAACGGAATGAAATTCGGACCAAAAAGAAAAGAAAAAGCTGCAGAAATTTCTGCTGCAATTTTCTGCAGGTCTTTGGACTGCAATCGTGGAGCGTACTTCGGAGGCCTATATCTTTTTATCTACAAGGAATTTTGAGATGGTTTAAAAACGAAATTTGTAGCCCTTTATGTCTAGTTTCCAGAAAGCTAAAGAAATCGTAATTTGGACATCTGTAGAGAATGTTACGGTCGATTGAATATGACTGGTGGAGCTCGTTCTCAAGAAATTTTCTGATTCGGGGAGCCTACTTTAGAAGCTCATATCTCGGGATATATAAAGAGTTATATGGTGTACAACCTATCAAAATAAAGATCGTCGAGTCTAGTTTCTAAATCTTTAAACCGTTTGTTATTTGGATACTTATACAAGACGTTATGGGTGTTTAAACAGAAGGTATCTGACAAGGAAAATTTTTAATAGGATGTACAACTTGTATAGCACAAGTGCAAGGTACAACTCGACGAAGCACGGGCAGATTCTTTTAAACACGGATTTGGTTTATTTCTTTCATTGGGCTTGGATTATTTTGGAGAGAATTTCAAGGGGGATTTCATCAAGCATCAAAGGTGAGTTGTTTCTACTTATTTCCAAGTTAAATACATGGATTAAAGCTGAAAACTCAAGTAAATTATGGACAAAAATGGTGGTTTAGGGCTTGAAACTTAAGAGAATAAAATGGTGATTTGAGGGGTCAAATGAACTCCGATTTTTGTGAATTTGGTATGTATAGACTCGTGGCGAGATAAGGGTCGTATTGATGTAAAAATTTCTGAATTTCGAGACATGGGCCCGGGGCTCGGGTTTTGCTAATTTCGGGATTTTTGACATTTTTCGAGTCTTTTCGATTGGGTTATATTCCCTTAGCCTATTGTAACGTATTCGTTGTGGTTTTGACTAAATTCGACGCGCGAAGAGGTCAATTCAAGAGGAAAGGGCATTCCGGACTAGTCTACGGCCGGTTAGAGGTAAGTAATTGATGCAACTGCTGTTCTGAGGGTTTGAAACCCCGGACTTTCACATCGTAACGCTATATTGAGGCATGACACACATCCCATGGCAGGTGCGGGGTTGTATATGATTGGGGATTATGACTTGGTCCATCCCGAGTGATAATTATAGTATATTAGCGACTGATTCGCACATTGAATTGATACTTATAATATGTTGGCGACTGATACGCACATGTATTGATGATATTTGGGCTTATTGCCACGTTTGGGGGCCTTGTGCCGACTTGTAGAATCCTTCGGGGATTAATATTACTGCTTAGCATGATTTGCATATCATTTAATTTCAGTCCAAGGTTTTAATTACTGTTTTGCAAACTCAGCCGTAATTCTAAGTGTTGAAAACTCAAATGACATTTTAAATGTATTTCGGGCTGGAAACTTCTATTTTGTAAATGCCCAAGGGGCTTATTATATTATTTTCTGGACTGATTATAAAGTGACTTGAAACAGTGGTAACAATGACACTGTATGATATACTTGGAACAGTGGTAACAATGACACTGTATGATATACTTGAAACAGTGGTAATAATGGCACTGTATGATGTAAATTGGTCAGGTAACAATGGGTTGATCAGTCAGGTAACAATGACTGACCAAGATATTGCGCTTGGGCTGTAGGAGCCCCTCCGGAGTCTGTACACACCCCCAGTGAGCGTCGTCGACGATAAATAAATATGGATGGCTTGGGTTGCACGCCGCAGTGGGTACTGGAATGCACCGTCATATGCATTGCATTGCATTCATGTATTTGCCTTTATACTGTTGTTTAGTTGTTCAGTTCCATATGTTGCTGTATATTTGGATTTTAGCTTACTTTGTGTATTTACTGGATTTTCTTATCTTTGGACTGTAGTTACTTTTATTACTCACTGGGTCGGAGTACTTACTTTACTCCCTGCACCTTGTGTGCAGATCCAGGGCAGTCTCAGGCACAGTAGATCCAGTTGATCAACGAATTCCAGCATTTTGGGAGTATCAAGGTAGCTGCACAACGTTTGCAGCATTGATCTCTTCCCTCTTATCCTATCCTTTTTATTTCTGCATTATCAGACTTTGGATACACTATGTATTAGGGTGATATTTTGTATTCTAGAGGCTCATATTCGTGACACCGGGTCCTAGTGAGATCATGTCGTGTATTTTGTTAAATTCTTCAGTACTTGATCGTGAATTAATTGATATTTTCATCCGCTATTTTTGACAAATTGGGTTAAGTGTGACTAATATTCGGGCTTGCCTAGTAGTGTGTTGGGCACCATCACGACTGGGATTTGGGTCGTGACAAGTTGGTATCAGAGCCTAGGTTACTTGGTCTCACGAGTCATGAGCCGGTTTAGTAGAGTCACGCGGATCGGTACAGAGACATCTGTACTTATCCTCGGGAGGCTGCAAAACCTTTAGGAAAATTTCATATTCTTGGAATTCTTATCGTGCGACTTTGTTGATCCCAAAAAAAACCTGAATTTTGCTGTTCTATTCTCTCGCAGATGGCGAGAACACGAGCTAATGGACAGGACGGACGACCACCATTGCCACCTACTGAGGCCACCAGAGGCCGTGGACGCGGTCGTGGTCGAGGCAGAGCCGCAGAGGCAGCACATGTTGACCCACCAGTTGCCCCGGCACAGGATCAGGCTCCAGCTGCAGAGATTCCAGCAGCACATGCTCAGGCACCAGCTGTGTCTATTGTTATTCCGGGTCTTCAGGAGGCCTTAGCACAGATCTTATCAGTTTGCACTGGTCTGGCTCAGGCAGTTTCAGCTACCACTATAGCAGCTACTTCACAGGCAGGGGGAGGCAGTCAGACCCCCGCTGCTCGCACACCTGAGTCAGTAGTGCAGGGATTACAGACCCCAGAGGCACCACCAGTACATCAGGTTGCCCCAGTTCAGCCGGTTGCCCCGGTTCAGGAGGTTATGGTCCCGGTTATGCCAGACGATGAGCAGCGTCGTCTTGAGAGATTCAACAAACTTGCACCTCCTCCTTTCAGTGGTGCTCATGGCGAGGATGCCCAAGGTTTTTTTGACAAGTGTAGATGCATGCTGCGGACAACAGGGATCTTGGAGACTAGCGGTGTATCCTTTACTACTTTTCAGTTCTCAGGTGCAGCCTTCACTTGGTGGGAGGCATATGAGCGGCGTAGGCCGGTAGGTTCAACGCCCTTGTCATGGCAGGAGTTCTCCACTCTCTTTCTGGAGAAGTGGGTACCGCGATCTCAGAGAGAGGAGCGACGCAGGTAGTTTGAGCATCTTCGTTAGGGAGATATGACTGTATCTTAGTACGAGGTGAGGTTTTCAGAGTTAGCTCGTTATGCTCCATGGATGGTCCCGACTGATCGGGAAAGGATTAGGAGGTTCGTGGATGGGTTCATTTATCCCATCCGTATCCTGATGGCTCGAGAGAGGATTCTGAGCCATACTTTTGAGGATGCAGTCGATATTGCTCGAGATATTGAGGCAGATCGTCGTCAGGAGAGAGAGGAGCGGGAGGCCAAGAGGCCTCGTGGATCAGGTAGTTTTAGTGGTGCTCCGTCTAGGAGCCAGTTTCAGCAGAGCAGGGGTCGTTCTTATAAGCCTCATCAGTCGGCTCATTCCGATTATCGAGAGGCATCTTCAGGCCGTGGTCATCAGGGATTTCAGCGGGGTCAGTCTTCTTTGGGTGCCCTTCCAGCATAGAGTTCATCACATGCTCCTTCAGTCCAGGGTTCTTCGGCGCCGAGTGCATCAACTAGTCACTTTGGTGCGAGGGGTTCCCATTAGTTCCCTTATCCAGCGTCTGGTAGTTGTTACGAGTGTGGAGAGTTTGGTCACACGAAGAGGCATTGTCCTCCGCTTCGTGGTAGTCAGTCTCAGTAGAGGGGCCATTCCTCATCTTCTGCACCATTTACTTCAGCACCCACTCAGTCAGCTAGGGGTGAGGGTCAGGCAGCTAGAGGTCGCCCCAGAGAGGGAGGTCGATCGGGCGGTGGTCAGGCTCGGTTTTATGCTATCCCAGACAGGACAGATGCTCTTGCGTCAGATGCTGTTATCATAGGTATTATCTCAGTCTGCCACACAGATGCCTCTATCTTATTTGATCCCGGATCCACCTATTATTATGTGTCTTCATATTTTGCTCGTCATTTGAGTATACCTCGGGAGTCTCTTGCTTTACCTGTTCATGTGTCTACCCCGGTGGGCAATACTGTTATTGTGGATCGTGTGTATCGGTCGTGTATTGTGACTATTAGGGGTTTGGAAACCCGAGTTGATCTATTGTTGTTGAGAATGGTAGATTTTGATATTATTCTGGGCATGGACTGGCTATCTCTGTGTCATGCTATTCTAGACTGTCATGCTAAGACAATTACTTTGGCTATTCCGAGTGTTCCGAGGATCGAGTGGCATGGTATGACTGATTATGTTCCTAGTAGAGTAATTTCTTTCTTGAAAGCCCAACGTATGGTTGGGAAAGGCTGTTTATCATATTTGGCCTTCGTGCGTGATGTGGGAGCTGAGACTTCCAGTATTGATTATGTCCCAGTTGTGAGGGACTTTCCTGATGTATTTCTTACAGACCTGTCGGGCATGCCGACGGACCGGGATATTGATTTTGGTATTGACCTGGTGCTGGGCACTAAGCCCATTTCTATTCCGCAATACCGCATGGTACCAGCGGAGCTAAAAGAATTAAAAGAGCAGCTTCAGGAACTCCTACAAAAGGGTTTTATTCGGCTTAGTGTATCCCCGTGGGGTGCACCTGTGTTATTTGTGAAAAATAAAGATGGCACAATGAGAATATGCATTGATTATAGGCAGTTGAACAAGGTAACAGTGAAAAACAATTATCATTTGCCCCGCATTGATGACTTATTTGATCAGCTTTAGGGAGCGAGGGTGTTTTCTAAGATCGACCTTCGTTCGGGTTATCACCAGTTGAAGATCAGGGATTCAGATATTCCTAAGACTGCCTTCAGGACTAGATATGGCCACTATGAGTTTCTAGTCATGTCTTTTGGGCTGACCAATGCCCCAGCAGCGTTCATGCATCTAATGAACAGTGTATTTCGGCCGTATCTGGATTCTTTTGTCATTGTATTCATTGATGATATTCGGGTATACTCGCGTAGCCAGGAGGATCACGCCCGACATTTGTGTGTAGTGTTGCAGAGATTGAGGGAGGAGAAACTTTATGCTAAATTCTCCAAGTGTGAGTTTTGGCTAAGTTCTGTGGCATTCTTGGGACACATAGTGTCCAGCGAGGGTATTCAGGTTGATCTAAGGAAGATAGAGGCAGTGCAGAGTTGGTCTAGACCGTCCTCAGCCATAGAGATCCGGAGTTTTCTTGGGCTGGCAGGCTATTATCGCCGGTTTGTTCAGGGATTTTCATCCATCGCATCTCCCTTGACCAAGTTGACTCAGAAAGGTGCTCCATTTGTATGGTCAGACGAGTGCGAGGAGAGCTTTCAGAAGCTCAAGTCACTTTTGACCACAGCTCCAATGTTGGTGTTACCATCAGCTGCAGGTTCATACACGGTATATTGCGATGCTTCCAGAGTTGGGATTGGTTGTGTGCTAATGCAGGAGGGTAGAGTTATCGCTTATGCTTCTCGTCAGTTGAAGCCCCATGAGAAGAACTATCATGTTCATGATTTAGAGCTGGCTGCTATAGTTCATGCCTTGAAAATTTGGAGGCACTATTTGTACGGCGTATCTTGTGAGGTATTCACTGATCATCGCAGTCTTCAGCATTTATTTAAGCAAAAAGATCTTAATTTGAGGCAGCGGAGATGGCTTGAGTTGCTTAAAGACTATGATATTACTATTCTATATCATCCGGGTAAGGCCAATGTATTGGCTGATGCTTTGAGCCGAAAGGCAATTAGTATGGGGAGTTTGGCTTACATTCCAGTTGGTGAGAGACCTCTTGCAGTTGATGTTCAGGCTTTGGCCAATCAGATGGTGCGGCTAGATATTTCAGAGCGTAGCCAAGTGTTGGCGAGTGTGATTTCTCGATCTTCCTTATATGATCGCATCAGAGAGCACCAGTATGATGATCCACATTTGCTTGACCTTAGAGATCGGGTTCAGCGAGGTGATGCCAGAGATGTGGCTATAGGTGAAGATGGTGTATTGAGGATGCAGGGCCGTATTTGTGTGCCCGATATTGTTGAGCTTAGAGATTTGATTCTTTAGGATGCCCACAGTTCGCGGTATTCCATTCATCCGGGTGCCGCGAAAATGTATCAGGACTTGAGACAGCATTACTGGTGGAGGATAATGAAGAAAGACATTATGGGATATGTGGCTCGGTGTCTCAACTGTCAGCATGTGAAATATGAGCATCAGAGACCGGACGATTTGCTACAGCAGATGGTTATTCCTGAGTGGAAATGGGAGAGAGTTACTATGGACTTCGTGAATGGTCTTCCTCGGACTTTGAAGAAGTTCGATTCGATTTGGGTCGTTGTGGATCGACTGACTAAGTCAGCGCATTTCATTCCAGTATGTACTACATACTCCTCGGAGCGGCTGGCGAGAATCTTTATTCAGGAGATTGTGCGGTTGCATAGCGTTCCAATTTCCATCGTTTCACTACTAAAAAAACCAGGGTTTAGCGACGGACAAAATCTGTAGCTAAACAGAAAAATCCGTCGCTAATCTCATTTAGCGACGGATTATCAAAAGATTCTTCTAGCAACGAGCATTTTAGCGACAGATTAGCGACGACGTTCGTAGCTAAATCCAGTTTTTTTGGTAGTGTTTCGGATAGAGGTACTCAGTTCACTTCTCAGTTTTGGAGGACTTTTCATCACGAGTTGGGTACTCAAGTGGAGCTGAGTTCAGCATTTCATCCTCAGACGGACGGATAGTCCGAGCTTACTATACAGATATTGGAGGATATGTTGTGTACTTGTATGATTGATTTTGGAGGTTCTTGGATTGAATTTTTACCACTTGCAGAGTTTGCCTACAACAACAGGTATCAGTCCAGTATTCAGATGGCACCGTATGAGGCCTTATATGGGAGGCGGTGTAGATCTCCAGTTGGTTGGTTCGAGCCCGGCGAGGCTAGGTTGTTGGGGACAGATTTGGTCCAGGATGCCTTAGAAAAGATGAAGGTGATTCAGGAAAGACTTCGCACAGCTCAGTCGCGTCAGAAGAGTTATGCGGACCGGAAGGTCCGGGATGTGTCATTCATGGCGGGTGAGAAGGTTTTGCTGTAGGTTTCACCCATGAAGGGTGTTATGAGATTTGGAAAGAAAGGAAAGCTAAGTCCGCAATTTATTGGACCTTTTGAAATACTTAGGAAGGTTGGAGAGGTGGCCTATATGCTTGCCTTGCCACCTAGTTTGTCGGGTGTTCACCCGGTATTCTATGTTTCTATGCTCCGAAAGTATGTTGGGGACCCATCTCATATATTGGATTTCAGTACAGTACAGCTAGGGGAAGATTTAACTTATGATGTGGAGCCAGTGGCTATTTTGGGTTGACAGGTTCGAAAATTGAGGTCGAAAGATATAGCATCAGTAAAAGTACAGTGGAGAGATCGGCCCGTGGAGGAGGCTACTTGGGAGACCGAGCAAGAAATGCGGAGCAGATACCCACACCTATTTGAAACTCCAGGTATGTTTCTTAACTCGCTCGAGGACGAGCGTTTGTTTTAGTTGGGAAGAATGTGACGACCCGACCCGTCGTCTCCTGTAATTCCGTCCCGTATTCCCCGTTATATACTTATTCACGCTTCAATATGTGTACTTGGTGAATTTGAGTCAATTCGGATCGAGTTTGGTAGAAATTGGGACAAATAGTCTCTTTAATGAAGAATTAGTTTGGAAAAGTCAACCGGAAGTTGACTTGTGAGTTAGAGGTTTCGGAATTGATTTCCGATGATTCGGTTAGTTTTGGGGTATGATTTAAGGATTGGTAGCGCGATCGGAAGTGAATTCGGATGTCCGGAGGTCATTTTGAAGTCATTTGGCTAAGTATAGAAATTTGAAGGTTTTTGGGAAAAATTCAACCGGAAGTGGAAATTTTGATATCGGACTCGGAATGCGAATCCGAAAGTTGGGGCAAGTCCGTAATGTCGAATGTGACTTGTGTGCAAAATTTGAAGTCATTCCAGAATGATTTTGGTAAGGTTTGAGACACTTAGTCTCTTTTAAGGAAGCTTTAGTTGGAAAAGTCAACCGAATATTGACTTATGTGTTAGAGAGCTCGAAATGTGAATTTTATGGTTCGGATAGCTTCGTTAGGTGATTTGGGACTTAGGAGTGTGTCCGGAATTATTTTGTGATGACCGGTGTAGAATTAAGCTTGAATTGACAAAGTTAGTATTTTGGCGAATTTTGGTTGATAGGTGAGATTTTGATCCGAGGGTCGGAATGGAATTCCGAGAGTTTCTGTAGCTTTGTTATGTCATTTTGGACTTGTCTGCAAAATTTGAGGTCATTCGGACGTGGTTTGGTTGGGTTTTTGATCAAAAATGGAATTTGGAAGTTCGTGAGATTCATAGGCTTGAATCCGATGATGATTTGATGTTTTGATGTTATTTTGGGTGTTTCGAAGGTTGGGACAAGTTTGAATGATATTGTGGGACATGTTGATATAATTGGTTAAGGTCCCGAGGGCCTCGGGTGGATTTCGGAAGGTTAACGGAATGAAATTCGGACCAAAAAGAAAAGAAAAAGCTGCAGAAATTTCTGCTGCAATTTTCTGCAGGTCTTTGGACTGCAATCGTGGAGCGTACTTCGGAGGCCTATATCTTTTTATCTACAAGGAAGTTTGAGATGGTTTAAAAACGAAATTTGTAGGCCTTTATTTCTAGTTTCCAGAAAGCTAAAGAAATTGTAATTTGGACATCTGTAGAGAATGTTACTGTCCATTGAATATGACTGGTGGAGCTCGTTCTCAAGAAATTTTCTGATTCGGGGAGCCTACTTTAGAAGCTCATATCTCGGGATATATAAAGAGTTATATGGTGTACAACCTATCAAATTAAAGATCGTCGAGTCTAGTTTCTAAATATTCAAACCGTTTGTTATTTGTATACTTATACAAGACGTTATGGGTGTTTAAACAGAAGGTGTCCGACAAGGAAAATTTTTAATAGGATGTACAACTTGTATAGCACAAGTGCAAGGTACAACTCGACGAAGGACGGGCAGATTCTTTTAAACACGGATTTGGCTTATTTCTTTCATTTCTTTCATTTGGCTTGGATTATTTTGGAGAGAATTTCAAGGGGGATTTCATCAAGCATCAAAGGTGAGTTGTTTCTACTTATTTCCAAGTTAAATACATGGATTAGAGCTGAAAACTCAAGTAAATTATGGACAAAAATGGTGGTTTAGGGCTCGAAACTTAAGAGAATTAAATGGTGATTTGAGGGGTCAAATGAACTCCGATTTTTGTGAATTTGTATGTATAGACTCGTGGCGAGATAAGGGTCGTATTGATGTAAAAATTTCTGAATTTCGAGACGTGGGCCCGGGGCTCGGGTTTTGCTAATTTTGAGATTTTCGACATTTTTCGAGTCTTTTTGATTGGGTTATATTCCCTTAGCCTATTGTAATGTATTCGTTGTGGTTTTGACTAGATTCGACGCGCGAAGAGGTCGATTCAAGAGGAAAGGGCATTGCGGACTAGTCTACGGCCGGTTAGAGGTGAGTAATTGATGCAACTGCTGTTCTGAGGGTTTGAAACCCCGGACTTTCACATTGTAACGCTATATTGAGGCGTGACACGCATCCCATGGCAGGTGCGGGGTTGTATATGATTGGGGATTGTGACTTGGTCCATCCCGAGTGATAATTATAGTATATTGGCGACTGATTCGCACATTGAATTGATACTTATAATATGTTGGCGACTGATACGCACATGTATTGATGATATTTGGGCTTAATGCCACGTTTGGGGGCTTTGTGCCGACTTGTAGAATCCTTCGGGAATTAATATTACTGCTTAGCATGATTTGCATATCATTTAATTTCAGTCCAAGGTTTTAATTACTGTTTTGCAAACTCAGCCGTAATTCTAAGTGTTGAAAACTCAAATGACATTTTAAATGTATTTCGGGCTGGAAACTTCTATTTTGTAAATGCCCAAGGGGCTTATTATATTATTTTCTGGACTGATTATAAAGTGACTTGAAACAGTGGTAACAATGACACTGTATGATATACTTGGAACAGTGGTAACAATGACATTGTATGATATACTTGAAACAATGGTAATAATGGCACTGCATGATGTAAATTGGTCAGGTAACAATGGGCTGACTAGTCAGGTAATAATGACTGACCAAGATATTGCGCTTGGGCTGTAGGAGCCCTTTCGGAGTCTGTACACACCCCCAGTGAGCGCCGTCGACGATAAATAAATATGGATGGCTCGGGCTGCACGTCGCAGTGGGTACTGGAATGCACCGTCATATGCATTGCATTGCATTCATGTATTTGCCTTTATACTGTTGTTTAGCTATTCAGTTCCATATGTTGCTGTATATTTGGATTTTAGCTTACTTTGTATATTTACTGGATTTTCTTATCTTCGGACTGTAGTTACTTTTATTACTCACAGGGTCGGAGTACTCACTTTACTCTCTACACCTTGTGTGCAGATCCAGGGAAGTCTCAGGCACAGTAGATCTAGTTGATCAACGGATTCCAGCATTTCGGGAGTATCATGGTAGCTGCACAGCGTTCGCAGCATTGATTTCTTCCCTCCTATCCTATCCTTTTTATTTCTGCATTATTAGACTTTGGATACACTATGTATTAGGGTGATATTTTGTATTCTAGAGGCTCATATTCGTGACACCGGGTCCTAGTGAGATCATGTCGTGTATTTTGTTAAACTCCTCAGTACTTGATCGTGAATTAATTGATATTTCCATCCGCTATTTTTGACAAATTGGGTTAAGTGTGACTAATAGTCGGGCTTGCCTAGTAGTGTGTTGGGCGCCATCACGACCGGGATTTGGGTCGTGACATTGGCTAGGCTAGCACTCTTGTACTGCCGGGTCATCGGACATGTCCATTGTACATATCTATCGTACTAGTAACATGCATCAACAAGTAGATTTCTCGTATCATTTCTACTAAGGTCATCAAATCATACCGCAAGCAATAACTATTAACAAAAAAAACAATCTCATTTTCTCTACAATCGTCTACAACCAATAGCTCGCATAGTGCCAACATGTGTCCTCATGATACAAGAGTCCTCATAAGGAAGTCATTGTAGCTCATGGACACATTATAAATAGGATAAGAAACTATTAACAAACATTTAAAATTGAACCTACCAAGGTGCTACCAGTTAAAGCATGAGTAGAGTAATTCTCTTCTTCATAACTACAAGTGGCTGATATTCAAGATGGAGGAGTTGGTGGTCCGACATAATTTCCGAAATAAAGTAGCTCATCTGTTGGCTTGGGAAGCTACCAATCAGTCCAACCTTAAAAAACTTATGTGTCTAGTAGCCTGACCCTGCTTTGTTGTGACCAGGATACCGGCAGACAAGGATGAGCTTCTTTTGTTAAGCCTATTTTAGAAATTACTTGTAGGAAATCGGCTAAGCTTGGGAATTTGAATTCCATAGATGGAATATCTGCTTGTTGTAATGATCCTGTGGATCTTTTGTTTGAACTTTCATAGTATTAAATAAACTAGTCTCAAGATACGTGCGATGGCGTGTATTCTATTGCAATGAGTACTAATTTATTTAAAATTTGTATTTAAATAATAAAAAAAAGTATAAGTTCCTAAAAATAATTATATATGTTAAATGTGTGTAACGGCCCAACCGATCGTTTTGAGCTTTTGCACTTCGCTCGCCAGTTCTCGGGCATGAATAGCCACATGTGATGTATTATGACTTATGTAAATTGTCGGTTTTGGTTTTCAGGATAATCGGAATAAATTTGGAAGAATAGTTCTCAATTTGAAGTAGTTTGAAAGGTTTGACCAAGATTTGACTTGTTAGTAGATGACCTCGGATTGGAATTTTTATGATTTGGTTAGCTCCATTAGGTGATTTGGGACTTAAGAGCGTGGTCGGCATGTGTTTTGAAGGTCCAGATTAGAGTTAGGCTTGAATTGGCGAAATTGGAATTTTGGCGTTTTCCGGTTGATAGGTGATATTTTGATATATGGGTCGGAATGGAATTCTGGAAGTTGGAGTAGGTCCGTTGTGTCATTTTTGACGTGTATGCGAAATTTCAGGTAATTCGGACGAGAGTTGGTAGACTTTTTGATCGAAAGCAAAATTTGGAAGTTCTTGGAATTCATAGGCTTGAATCCGATGTGATTTTGGTGTTTTGATGTTGTTTTGAGCGTCCCGAAGGTTGGAATAAGTTTGAATGAGGTTATGGGATATGTTGTCATGTTTGGTTGAGGTTCCGAGGGCCTCAGGTAAGTTTTAGGTGGTTAAACGAATCATTTCATGTTGATGGAAATTGCAGAAATACTGTTGTTGGTATTGCAAGTTTTTTTACCTCCGCGTTCGCGATGCATGTCCCGCATTCGCGAAGGGTTAGGGTGTGAGGCTATGGAGTTGGCCTTCGCGTTCATGAAGATGGTCTCATATTCTCAAAGGGCGAAGGTCAATGGCCACCGCGTTTGCGAAGTTTATGCCGCGTTCACATAGAGGAAGAAGAGTAACTGGGTCCCCAAGGCGATTGTTCTACATGTTCGCGTAGTAGAGGTCGCGTTCGCGAATTGTTGTGTCAGTTGTGCATCGCATTCACGAGAGGGTTCACGCGTTTGCGTAGAAGGAATTTCGGTCAGTAAAGTTGTGTGCTTAGCGAACGCGAGGGAGATGTCGCGTTCGCGATGAAGAAAAATCTGGGCAGATAGTTTATATTTTGAAACCGAGGGTTTAAGTCCACTATCATAAAAGCCATTAGAGAGCTCGAGAGAAGGTGAAATTTGAGGAGTTTCTCAGTGGAGCTATTGGAGTAAGTATTCTTCACTCATATTTGGTTTAATTCCATAATTTAGTCTTGAATTTCGTCATTTAATTTGAGAAATTAGAGTGGAAATTGGGAAAAAATGGAAGAAAAGTTTGAGGATTCTTTTGGGGATTTGAATGGAGATTTGATGTCCGATTTGGGTGTTCTTGGTATGTATGAACTCGTAAGAGTGTAAGGATTCTAGTTTTGTAATTTTTATCGAAATCCAAGACGTGGTCCCGAGGGCCGGGTTTGGTCAATTTCAGGATTTTTGGTATAAATTGGATATTTTCGAGTGGGCTTTATTTCCCTAGCATATTTTGATGGTACGAATCTGCTTTTGGCTAGATTTGTAGCATTCAGAGGCCGAGTCAAGAGGCAAAGGTATCGCGGGCTAGAGTTTGGACCGGATCGAGGTGAGTAATGATTGTAAATGTTATCCTGAGGGTATGAAACCCCGGATTACACATCATATATTGAGGTGATGCACACGCTAGATGACGAGTATGAGGTCATGCACCATTGGAGATTGTGACCTAGTCCATCCCGAATGACGATTTTACCGCGTATTTGATTGAAAACTGTTTGATATCATCATGTTTTGGGCTGAATGTCATATTCGGGCCTCATGCCGACTATTTCGACCCTTATGGAATTTTTACTGATATTTCCTCACTATTTTGACTTTATATTTGTACTCAGTCATGCTATATTTTACTGTTTTCATAACTCATCCATGTTTACTCTGTTTTAACACATTAAATGATATTTTAAATGATAATTTGGGCTGAGCATCATGTTTTACTGTTGCCCGAGTAGCTTATGAGATTCTGACTGAGTAAGGCCGAGGGCCTGTGTTGCGAGGATACACTGGTTTATGATTATGAGGTCGGGGGCCTAAGTTGTACGCCACGAGGTGGCTTGATATGAGGCTGAGAGCCTATTTGATTACGCCATGAGATGGCTTGATATTGCGCTTGGGCCATAAGGGTCCCCTCCTAGAGTCTGTACACCCCCAATAAGCGCGAGTACCCTGAGGGAGTGATATATTGATTATGCCACGAGATGGTTTGTTTTTGCGCTTAGGCCGTAAGGGGCCCCTCCCGGAGTCTGTACACCCCCAGTGAGCGTGGGTACCTAGTATGAGATGTGATATAGCCCGGGGGGCTGATGTTGTTCCACGTTCTTGCCCAAGGGGCGATTCTTGATTTATGTTATGCCCGAGGGGCTGATTACGAGTGGTTGTAAGGCAGCCTGAGGGGCTGGTTCTGTTGACATTATGCCTGAGGGACGGTTTATGGTACATGTTTTGCTCGAGAGGCTGTTTATGTTTCCATCCTTTTTACTCACTGTTTTATCACTCGTTTGAATCTATTGAAAGTTATTTTAAAAAAGTTTTGTAGAAATTAAGTCTGATTTATGACATAAATGATTTCTGTACTGTTTTGGAAAGGTACTGCATTTGTTGTAGTGTTACGCTGTGTTTTACATGTTTTCTTACTGCTCAGCTTTCATTTACCTTTATTACTTACTGAGTTGGAGTACTCACATTACTCCCTGCACCTTGTGTGCAGATTCAGGTGTTTTTTGAACTCGATAGCGGGTGTCGAATGCTCAGAGGCAAAGTCATTGGAGTTTAGTAAGGTACCTACCCGACATTCGCAGCATAACTTTTCTCCCTCTTACTTTTATTAGGCTGTATTTAGTACATTTTTAGACTTTTCTGTTGTATTCAGACCTTAGTAGATGCTCGTAACTTATGACACCCCGATGTCGGCCTTGTATATTATTTCTGCACTATTCATTTAGACTTATATTATGAAACATTTGTTTAAATTAAAGGCTTAAACATGATTCTTATTGATAAATGGTTAATTTGGGAGTTGTGTCGGCTGGCCTAGTTTCACGATAGGTGCCATCACGACCGAGTCGGTTTTAAAGTCTTGACAAGTTGGTATCAAAGCCTAGGTTACATAGGTATCACGAGTCATAAGCAGGTTTAGTAGAGTCTCGCGGATCGGTACGAAGACGTATGTACTTATCCTCGGGAGGCTGCAGAACCTTTAGGAAAAACTTCACATTCTTGAATTCTTATCGTGTGTCCTCGATTCAGCTTGAAATGTAACTCTTTGAATTCCTTCCACGCGTTCATATGCGCGTATGAGCGCTCCGTATCAGTTATGTATCGACGACTTGTGATTCCCTGATCGAGGGGCGAGATGTGATCTTTGTGTGTGGATGTTGGGCCAGTCTGGAGGACTTGAGGCCGGGGTTTTGCCCCCAGCTTGAGCACTGAGGTATTGATTGTGTGAGCATGTGATTTTATATTTGTATGTCCGATAGTGTCCCAGTTAGTGGGAGTGATGGCTGGATAGTTACGTGATGAGTATGATGTGACTGCGAGATGTGTGCATATGAGTTGAACGAGACAAGAAGGGTCTGCTTGGGGATAGTAAGAACTACCCGGTGCTTGGTTTCCATCGTGATTTGATGTTTAGCCCGAGTTATGGGCGTGTTGAAGGACCTTTTCATGTTGCCTAGTTGGGAAGTGAAGTGGATTTCACGTTGTGATATGAGTTCAGACTCAGGAAGATTAAGTGACTGCGTAATGTTTATGACGGTGGAAGGGTATAAGGAAATGTTAGTTTGAGGCGAGGCAAGTGGGTTATCTCCTGCGGAGTGTTCTGAAGTTTGCGTGATCCTTTATGTCATTTATTGGAAGATCTCTGTTACCAGTGGAATATATGTGTTGCAATTTGAATTTGGGTTGCCGAAGAGAGTGGGCTTGACTGTTGCGAGGGTGAATGCGAGATTTGCAGAAGATCTAAAGTACTACATGGTCTAGGTTTCATGAGCTTATGGAAGATTGAGTTAATCTCACTATGGTATTATGGCAGTAATAGAGTATATGCATTATGGATTATTGTGTGTTTTGATCTATGGCTTTGAGCCAAGTAGGGGAGTCTGCTATTGATTAGTTGATTGCACGGTTATGTGCTATGTTGGTTTCAGTTTGAGGCGTGCTGGTGAATCAGTTATGGCTTACAGAGATTGAGATCGAGGATGGCTCGAGTAAAGGAAAATTTTGACAAAGGTTATATTATGCTTCATAGGTGTATAAGAATCATGGAATGTCTTGAGTGGTTATTGGTAAAAGATGTGCGGTGCATAGAACACAAAGTTGCTTGGTTACATTAAGGTAAGGTTGCATTTTGCGGTGTTGGAGTGTTATTGGAGCACAGGTCATCCGGCCCATTTGATCAGTCTAATTGAGGTTTGAGTAAAGTGGATGACTCTCGAAAATGGTTCTAATGTGTTCAAGATTTTACGTATAATAATTGGAGATTTTCAGGATGTATTTTTGTCTAGAAACTGAGGTTTGCATTGGAAGGTGTCAAGACTTGTGTCATTTTTATATCAATTATGGGATTCTATATATCAGTATCAGGAAGGTAATGGCTTCGAATTCGCAGGAAGTCTTATCAGGGTAAGTATTTTGAATGTGGTGCTTTTAAGAATATTTAAGGGAGTATTCGGCGGCTTATGAGCCTTAGACGGTGTGGTTTTAGCTTGGGTCTCGTGTGGTGAGTCGGGGTTGAGGAATTGTGGTGTTATAACAAGAAGAAGTATCAAGTTGAAGGTAAATTAGAGTGAACTTGGATAGATGGGATAGCTTGGGAGTAGGCCGGATCGGCATGGTAAGGATATGATTAGTTCTTTGGATGTTTACGAGGTAATGAGTTTCTGCGGGTGTTTCACGACAATGCTCTTGGGTTTTAGTGGCTTGCGTAGCTGGTTGAGTTAGAAGGATTCAGTCCTGACGGTTTGGTTTTGTACAGATGGGACTCGGAGAGTTCTTGATGATTCCTACCACGGTTTAGAGGTATATATTTTCTACTGGTAGGAGAAGCATGTGATGTATAGTAATTTTCTCCTTGATGGGATCAAATAGGAAGTTCTTGGCCAGTTGGGTACGTAACTACTTGTGGCTCGGAGGGATATGAAGTTATCATGTTTATCCTAGGATGGTATGTTATATGTGGTTGTTGTGGAGGATTGAGATCTGCTTGTGTAAGGTTACGGTTCAGTTTTGAAAGGAAGGTCACAAATTCTTAGGTAGCATGGACAGTTTCAGATGACTAGATAAATAAGATCACTGATTGGTGTGGCTTGATGAGGGTATACATTTTAGAAAGGGCGATGTGTTTGAGTTGAGGATACTTCATTAGTATTGCGGCACTTTCTTGTTGGATCGACTGCTGATATTCGAGTTTGCTTGGTAACACAGAAGAATTAAAGTAGTACCTCTCGTGGGATGATTGGGTATTAGAGGTGTGTTGTATATTCGGGCAGCGGAGTTAGGATCGGATACGGTGATTTGTGTGCTATATGGAGTTGGAGACTAGGAGTTCTCATACACAAGTTAGGTCGTGGTTGTGGACCGCGTATATCGGTCTTTTTGGTAACTATGGAAGGTTTGGAGGCCCGAGTGGATCTTTGTTGCTTGGTATGTTAGGTTTTGGAGGTGATATTGGGTATAGACTGGTTGTCTATGTGTCTTGTTATTCTGGACTGTTGCACTAAGGAAGCGGCATTGGCAACGCTAAGGATGCTACGGATTGAGTGGCGAAGTTCGACGGATTATGTTCTTAGTAGGGTGGTTTCATTTTTGAAGACCCAGCGGATGGCTGGGAAGCGTTGTCTTTCCTATTTGGCCCTCGTGATGGATATCAGTGCAGAGACTCCTACCATTGATTCAGTTCCGGTGATGAGGGGTTTTCCGGATGTGTTTCCTTCTGTTGGGCATGTCACCGGATGGGGTTGTTGATTTTAGTATTGATTTGGTGTCGGGCACCATAGCGTATGGCACCGGCGGAGTTAAAGGAGTTGAAGGAATAGCTTTAGGAACTCCTTGATAAGGGGTTCATTGGTAGATCTATATGGACGTGTGTTCTGTATGGCTTTGTTGACTTCGAGTTGCTATTGGTGAGGGATGTGTTGATTCAGTTGTTATTGAGCTATTAGTGTCCTGGGGTGATCTATGAGTTAGTTTTCTGTGTTGTGAGGCGTTATGATTTGTTGGTTATAGGCACATATGGTGCGGTTCCATTGGGGTTTCATAGTGGAAGTCGAGCGGGAAGAGTACTAGGTATTTCTCGATGGATGGCGTATCGGTTATGTCCTTTCTGGTTTGTATGGTGTTATGTGTTTGCTTCACCGTGGTTATGATGATTTTCTTTGGTTCTAGACATCAAATTGCGTGTGGCTGTCAATTTTGAGCAGAGTGACTAGAGGTGTTTCATGTGGATCAATGTTTGGATAGGGTCGCGCATTGCAGCGAAGTTATGTGGAGCTATGACCTTTCAGGTTAGATTTGTGTGTTCTGTTTCTATGATGTGTGACAGGTTCCCAACATTTTGTTATGGTGGTACTGGTGAGCTTGCGGTACAGCTCTCTTATGAGTCATTTTTCATGATTTGAGTATGTTTGGATTGTTGCTTATTGGTGCACGGGTTGCACGAGTTGTGGCTTTAGATTGTATTGATGTGTCATGTCACCAGAGTAGTTGTGTTGGATTAGATGAGATTGTTGGGATCTAGAATGAATACAAACGGATTCAATTTCAGCATGTTGGAAGGATAATGTCGAGGTTCAGCTCAAAAATTTATTAGGGTCCTTGCCAAGGGAGAAGTGGCTTCATGAATGGCTGATCTGAGAAATGGTTATGACTTATTGTGTATTTCATTTATCATTGGCAGTATAAGAAAGTGTTGGAATGAGACTTCATTTGATAAGAGGTACTATCGGTATTCGGTTGTTGTGTGCAGTTGCTGTGATTAGAAGTTCGCTACGAGCGTTTGAGTTATGTGGTATATCATGTAATTGAACCTAAGGTTACATGTATGGGTTTTTACAGCTTGTTCAGGCTTATTCAGAGTATAGATGTGAGGTTATGATCTTGTAAAGGATTTCAGAAGTGGAAATGTGGTTTTAAGGTTTATGGGCTAGGTTGGATTACGAAACTTCAGTTACATTGTGTTATCGGACCTATATGAGATAGGGAGATGTGATCACCCCCGGCGGGTATGTGCATGGTAAGGTTTCACAGCGATTTGATGGGTTTCAAAACAACTCTGGGCACGTTCGAGGACGAATGTATGTTTAAGTGGGGGAGGATGTAACGATCCAACCTGTCATTTTGAGCTTTTACACTTCGCTCGCTAGTTCTCGGGCATGAATAGCCCCGTGTGATGTATTATGACTTATGTAAATCGTCGGTTTTGGTTTTCAGGGTAATCGGAATGAATTTGGAAGAACAGTTCTTAGTTTGAAGCTTAAAGTTTGATATGTTTGACCAAGATTTAACTTGTTAGTAGATGACCTCGGATTGGAATTTTTATGATTTTGTTAGCTCCGTTAGGTGATTTTGGACTTAGAAGCGTGGTCGGAATGTGTTTTGAAGGTCCGGAATAGATTTAGGCTTGAATTGGCGAAATTGGAATTTTGGCATTTTCTGGTTGATAGGTGAGATTTTGATATAGGGGTCGGAATGGAATTCCGAAAGTTGGAGTAGGTCCATTGTGTCATTTGTGACGTGTCTACATATGACGACCCGGTCGGTCATCTTAAGAATTAACGCCTCGATCTCCTATTAACTATTTTCCCCAAGTTTTTTCTGCTATTTTAATTTGCCAAGATGTTCGGTTCTGAGTTTCGGAGGTTTTGGGACACTTAGTCCCTAAATGAGAGCTTAAGTGTTGGAAAAGTGACTATAGTCGGAATAGAGTGGAGACTGTAACGACCCGAACCGTCGTTTCCTGTATTTTCGTCCCGTATTCCCCGTTAAATGCTTATTCATGTTTCAATATGTGTACTTGGTGAATTTGAGTCAATTCGGATCGAGTTTGCTATGAAATGGGACAATTAGTCTCTTTAAGGAAGAATTAGTTTGGAAAAGTCAATCGGACATTGACTTGTGAGTTAGAGGGATCGGAATTGAATTCCGATGATTAGGTTAGTTTCAGGGGATGATTTAAGGCCTAGGAGCGCAATCGGAATTAATTTTGGAGGTCCGATGAAGAAATTAGCTCATTTTGATGAAGTTAGTGTTTTGGCGATTTCCGGTTGATAGGTGAAATTTTGATCCGACGGTCGGAATGGAATTCCGAGAATTTATGTAGCTTCATTATGTCTTTGGACTTGTGTGCAAAATTTGAAGTCAATCGGACGTGATTTGATAGGTTTCGGCATCAGAAATAGAAGTTGGAAATTCTAAAGTTCATAAAACTTGGATTGGAGGTTGATTCATGATTTTAGCATTGTTTGATGTGATTTGAGGCCTCGAGCAAGTCCGTAATGTATTTTGGGACTGGTTGGTATTATTGGTCAGGGTCCCGAGGGCCTCGGGTGTGTTTCGCATGCCCAACGGGTCATTTTTGGAAGATTTTTGCCGTTTTGAGCATAAATGTAATGATCTAAAGGTTCATTTTTAGTTCTAGAGATCCAAATTTGATATCGAGACTTCCAAAATTTAAATCATGAATTACAGGACTGATCTGGAAATTTTGGTTTAATTTCATCAAGTCGCGATTGGGTTTTTGACGTGAAATGTGAGTTAATTGTTTAACTAGCGAAATGGGTATTGAACTGGGCAAACGAGCTCCAAATTGAGTTTTGATTGAAGGGTTGTGTTCGTATTATTATTTTTGACTCATAGGAACAAGAATCGTCTAATTCCGAGTTTGTATGATGGAGTTAGAGCCATTTTAGTTAAAAATGGCTGTGCTGCAAATTTCTTAAAAGCTGCTGTATTTTCTGCAGCAGTGAACAGTACCCGCGCGTGAACAGTGAACAGTGACCTCACGTGCATGAACAATGCCCGGGGCTCAAGTTTTGCGAATTTCATGAATTTCGATACTTTTCGAGTTTTTTTGATTGGGTTATATTCCTTTAGCCTATTGTAATGTATTCGTTGTGGTTTTGACCAGATTCGACGCGCGAAGAGGTAAATTCGAGAGGCAAAGGCATAGCGGAGTAGACGTTGGACCGTTTTGAGGTGGGTAATGATTTTAAATGATGCACTGAGGGTTTGAAACCCCGGATTGCACAACATACTGCTATGTTGAGATGAGACACACATTGTATGACGAGCGCGAGGTTATTTACTATTGGGGATTGTGACTTGGTCCATCCCAGTTGATATTTTTACCGCGTAATTGATAAAGATTTATTGTTTTTCACTATGATTGGGCTTATTGCCATATTTGGGCTTCGTGCCAATTATCTGAAATCTTTTGTGAATTTAAATCACTATTTTCCTCACGAATTGAAATATTATTTGAACTCAGTCCAATTGAATTATATTATTTTGTGAACTCACCTACATTTATACTCAACTCGAGATTTAATGATATTTATAATGCTGTTGAGCTGAGCACTATTGTTTTACTGATGCCCAAGAGGCTTATGATTATTTTCTGGACTGATTGAGGCCGAGGGCCATACGTGAGGATATGTTGAGTGATGTGAGGAGGCTTTCAGGCCTCGAGTGTTATATGAGGAGGCTTTCAGGCCTCGTATGTGATGTGTGAAGGCTTTCAGGCCTATTGATATTGCGCTTGGGCTGTAGGAGCCCCTCCGGAGTCTGTACACACCCCTAGTGAATGCAGGGTACCCAGGTGAGTTGGGAGTGGGCCCGAGAGACCGTTGCTTGTGTGTGGTGAGTTGGGAGTGAGCCCGAGGGGCTGATGTTGTGTGCTGGTGAGTTGGGAGTGAGCCCGAGGGGCTGATACTATACTGAGATTTACATATTGAGCCCGAGGGGAAAGCTTTTGATTTATCCTTACTGTGGAAATTATTTGTCTTTACTGTTTTAAAAGAAGAATTATCTGATACTCACTATTTTACTGTATAACTGATTTTACTGCTTGGGATAGCGCTATATTGTGCCGTTATGAGATTTCACTTTTTCCGTCGTTATTTATTTTTATTACTCACTGGGTCGGAGTACTCACATTACTCCATGCACCATGTGTACAGATACAGGCAGAGCTGAATTCGCTCTTGAGCGCTGATTCTTTCCACATCAGGCGGTGACTAGGAGTAACGAGGTAGCTGTTGATGTCCGCAACCCCATTTTCTCCCTTATCTTTGTTATTTATGATAATTCCAGACTTTGTAAAATATTAGTAAACTCTTTAGTATCTCATGACTTGTGACACCCCGATTTTGGGCTAAGGTGGGAAGGTTTTCCTTGTTCTATCACGTTTATTTCGCATTTAAGATTATATTGCCCATGATTTAGACTTATTCCTGCTAAGTAATTATAAAGAGATGTACTGTTTTGTTGATTGGCTGGCCTTGTCCTCACGGGAGGCGCCATTACGACTGGGTTGAATTTTGGGTCGTGACAAGTTGGTATCAGAGCCTAGGTTACATAGGTCTCACAAGTCATGAGCAGGTTTAGCAGAGTCTCGTGGATCGGTATGGAGGCGTATGTATTTATCTTCGAGAGGCTGCAACACCTTTAGGAAAGACTTTATATTCTTGAATTCTTATCGTGCATCTTTGATTCAGCTTGAAAAAGTGACTCTTATAATTCCTTCCACGTGTTCGTATGCGCGAACAAGCGCTCAGTATTAGATGTGCCTTGATGGCTTGTGATTACCTGATCAAAGGGATAGATGTGACCTCTGTGAGTTGATGTTGGGCCAGTCTGAAGGACTTGAGGACGGATCTTTGCCTATGGCTTGAGCACCGAGGTGCTAATTGTGCGAGCAAGTGTTTTGAACTTATATGTCTGGTATTGTCCCTATTAGTGGGAATGATGGTTGGATAGCTACGTGAGGAGTATGTTAGTACTGCGAGATGTATCTATATGACTTGGAAGTGACGAGGAAGGGCTGCAGGATGATAGATGAACTATTAAGTGTTTGATTTTCATTGTGATTAGATGTGTAGCCCCGAATTATGGGCGCGTGGAGAATCTTTTCATGTCTCTTATTTGGAGTGAAGTGAATTTCATGTTACGGTATGAGTTTAGACTCAGAAAGATTAAGTGATTGTGTATGACCGTGGAAGGTATACAAAAATATTAATTGGAGGTGAAGCAGGTGGGTATCTCCTGAGGAGTGTCCTAAGGTGGTGTGATCCTTATGTTGTCTATTAGAAGATCTCATTTACAAGTGAAGAATATGCATTGAAATCTAAATTGGGCCTCCTAAAGAGTGGGCTTAACTGTTGTGTGAGTGAATGCAAGAATTGTAGAAGAGTTAAAATTCTAGATGATTCGTGTTTACACAAGCTTATGAAGGAGTGAGTTTAATCTCACTATGGTATTACGACAGCAATAGAGTATATGCATTGTGAATTATTGAGTGTGTTTTGATCTATGGCTTTGAGCCAAGTTGGGGAGTTTGCTATTAATTAAGTCGATTGCACGGTTATGTGCTATATTGGTTCCAGTTTGAGGCGTGTTGGTGAGTCAGCTATGGCCTACGGATATTTAAGGTCGATTAGGTGGTGACCGGGCCCATTTTTATGCTATTCCAGGAAAGACAGATGCTATTGCTTCATATGATGTCATTATAGGAATTGTTCCAGTCTGCCACAGAGATTCCTTTGTATTATTCGATCCCGATTCCACCTATTCTTATGTGTCCTCATATTTTGCTCATTATTTGGGTACACCCCTAGAGTTTCTTTTTTTATCTGTTCATGTATCTACCCCAGTGTGCGATACTGTTGTTGTGGACCGTGTGTACCGGTCATGTGTTGTGATTATTGAGGGTCTGAAGACCCGAGTTGATCTATTGCTATTGAGCATGGTGGATTTTGATGTTATATTGGGCATGGATTGGTTATCTCTATGTCATGTTATTCTAGACTGTCATGCTAAGACAGTTACTTTGGCTATGTCAGGTGTACCGCGGATTGAGTGGCATGGTATGACTGATTATGTTCCTAGCAGAGTAATTTCTTTCTTGAAAGCCCAGCGTATGGTTGGGAAAGGTTGTCTGTCATATCTAGTTTTTGTGCGAGATGTTGGAGCTGAGACCCCTAGTATTGATTCTGTCACAGTTGTGAGGGATTTTTCCCAATATATTTCCTGTAGACCTGCCAGTCATGACACCAGATAGGGATATTAATTTCGGTATCGACTTGGTGCCGGGCACTCAGCCCATTTCTATTCCACCGTACCGTATGGCACCAGCAGAGCTGAAAGAATTAAAGGAGCAGCTTCAGTAACTCCTAGATAAGGGGTTCATTCGGCTTAGCGTGTCCCCGTGGGGTGCACCAGTCTTATTTGTGAAGAAGGACGATGGCACAATGAGAATGTGCATTGATTACAGCCAATTGAATAAAGTAACAGTGAAGAACAAGTACCCTTTGCCTCGTATTGATAGCTTGGTTATGTGCGAACAGATTTGAAAGTTTTCTTGATGGTTTTTACCATGGTTCGAGCCGGATATCTTACCGGTGCGCGGACCATATTGTATATTATGAACCCCTCCTTAATGGGAGAAAATAGAAGATTTCTAACTGTCGGAAAGTAATTTTCCTATAGCCCGGAAATTCTAATGATATTCTTGCATTTGTAAAATGATGGCATAATAGACGTGGTATGTTATGCAGGTTTAATATTTTCATGTACGAGGTGGCAGTTCATTCTTGAAGAAAAGGACATGAATTATGGATAGAATAGTCAGTTTCAGATATTTAGATTGATTGTTATAACTACTCGGTAAGGCCTGAGAAGGATGCACATTACATTCTGATTAACAGATGTCTATTGGCGTTTCAACGCTCACTTGGTTGATCGACTACCAATATTTCGATCTTGTTATGTATTTAGAAAATTTTTGAAAATAATTATCTTGGGATGATCGTACTTGAGGGACGTGTCAGTCATTTGGGTGCTGAGGTTGTGATCAGTTACAGTGATTTATGTGATCTATGAATTTGGAGACGGGGAATTCTCAAAAATATACTATTTCGGGATTGTGGCATGTTGAGGAGAGTATTTTATCTAACTCATTGGATGCACTAGTCGATCTAATTGATGGTGATAACTATACGCTGTGAGCGTAGATATATGTGAGGTTTGAACATGTGTGCAAGCATTGAGCCAATATTCATGCTCGGAAGATACGTAGGCTATGATATGCCTAGAGTGGGATATTGAGCTTAAAGGTATAATGTTTCTCGTATTCATAACTCTGTTAAGAACTATCTGGACTATACTTGAGATTTCCAAGATGCTAAATTCCAGAACAAACTTGGTAATTACTAATTCTGTGCTAACTTGCTGATTTGAGCTATGACTGCGCAGTTTGCTCATGACTACGATATAGAGTGTTATTTATGCCAGTCCAGGAGCATGAGAATCTTGTTTCACTTAGCATATACATGTGTACTTTCTGGATTACTTCTATATGATATGCTTGGATTGGAGGCTTGTGACCGTGCCAGGTGGATTATGTTATTGGCAATTAAGTTGCTCGTGAAGTTAATGTCAATGTGAGTTATAGAAGAGCCGGTTATTATTATTCTATTCATGTATCTTGGTTCCACTGTGATTGACGAGCTCATAGCATATTGTTGGGGTGGTACTTGTGGAACTTGCAAAGCGGCTCTCTTCTTTGAGGTATTTTCCCTTTCTGGGGTAACCGGATGGTGCAATAGTGAGGGTTACTGGTATGGCATTGTATTATGTACTTCTCCATGGGCATGATGATTCTCTTGTGGTACTGGACATCAAATTGCGCTTGGTTGATATGGGAAATGGTTATGGATTACCGCGTGATTTAGTCATCATTGGCAGCATATGAAAGTGTGAGATGAGACTTTAGTTGATAAGAGTTTTTCTATCGGCATTCGAGTGTTGTGTGCAGCTATTTTGATTAGGAGTTATCACTACAAGCGTTTGAGTTATGTGGTCTATCATATAATAGCACCTGAGGTTGCAGGTGTGGATTATTACAACTTGTTCGGGCTTATTCACAGTATAAATGTGGGATTCTGATCATATGAAAGATTTCAAAAGTGGAAACGTGGTCCTATGGCTTATGGGCTAGATTGGATTGCAAAATTTAAGTTACAATGTATTGTCGGACCTATATGAGACTGGGTGACGTGGGATCACCCCCGGGTATATGCGTGGCGAGGTTACTAAGCGATTGTTTGGCTATTGGGACAACTCTGGGCACGTTCGAGGATGAACGTTTGTTTTAGTTGGGGAGAAAGTAACGACCCGAACCGTCGTTTCCTGTATTTTCGTCCTGTATTTCCCGTTAAATGCTTATTCATGTTTCAATATGTGTACTTGGTAAATTTGAGTCAATTCGGATCGAGTTTGGTATGAAATGGGACAATTAGACTCTTTAAGGAAGAATTAGTTTGGAAAAGTCAACCGGACGTTGACTTTTCAGTTAGAGGGCTCGGAATTGAATTCCGATGATTCGGTTAGTTTTGGGGGATGATTTAAGGCCTAGGAGCGCAATCGGAATTAATTTTGGAGGTCCGGTGAAGAAATTAGCTCATTTTAGCGAAGTTAGTGTTTTGGCGATTTCCGGTTGATAGGTGAAATTTTGATCCAGCGGTCGGAAAGGAATTTCGAGAATTTATGTAGCTTTGTTATGTCATTTTGGACTTGTGTGCAAAATTTGAAGTCAATCGGACGTGATTTGATAGGTTTCGGCATCGGAAATAGAAGTTGGAAATTCTAAAGTTCATAAAACTTGGATTGGAGGTTGATTCATGATTTTAGCATTGTTTGATGTGATTTGAGGCCTCGAGCAAGTCCGTAATGTATTTTGGGACTGGTTGGTATTATTGGTCGGGGTCCCAGGGGCCTCGGGTGTGTTTCGGATGCCCAACGGGTCATTTTTGGAAGATTTTTGCCGTTTTGAGCATAAATGTAATGATCTAAAGGTTCATTTTTAGTTCTAGAGATCCAAATTTGATATCGAGACTTCCGGAATTTAAATCATGAATTATAGGACTGATATGGAAATTTTGGTTTAATTTCATCAAGTTGCAATTGGGTTTTTAACGTGAAATGTGAGTTAATTATTAACGAGCGAAATGGATATTGAACTGGGAAAACGAGCTCCGAATTGAGTTTTGATTGAAGGGTTGTGTTCGTATTATTATTTTTGACTCATAGGAACAAGAATCGTCTAATTCCGAATTCGTATGATGGAGTTAGAGCCATTTTAGTGAGAAATGGCTGTGATGCAAATTTCTTAAAAGTTGCTGTATTTTCTGCAGCAGTGAACTGTACCCGCGCGTGAATAGTAACCGTGCGGGTGAACAGTGAACTGTGATCTCACGCGCATGAACAGGGCCCCCTCGTGAACAGTACCGAAAATTTCTGGACAGATTTAATGTCCAGCAGTCCGAGTTTGGTCATTTTGTTTTGACTTCCAAACTCGGATTTTGGGCGATTTTTAGCAAGAAATCTTGAGGTATGTCACTTGTGATTATTTCTACTCCATTATATGAATTATCATCAAATAATCCGACTAGATTACATGTTTTTGAGGAGTAAATTGAAGATATAGGCCTAAGGATTTGAAAATAAGATTTGAAGATTTGAGGGGTCATTTGAACTCCAATTTTGGTAAATTTTATATGTACGAACTCGTGGCGAGACGAGGAATCTGGTGATGTAACTTTCATAATTTTTCGAGAAGTGGGCCCGGGGCTCAAGTTTTGCGAATTTCGATATTTTTCGAGTCTCTTTGATTGGGTTATATTCCCTTAGCCTATTGTAATGTATTCGTTGTGGTTTTGACCAGATTCGACGCGCGAAGAGGTAAATTCAAGAGGCAAGGGCATAGCGGAGTAGACGTTGGACCGTCTTGAGGTGAGTAATGATTTTAAATGATGCACTGAGGGTTTGAAACCCCAGATTGACAACATACTGCTTTGTTGAGATGAGACACGCGTTGTATGACGAGCGCAGGGTCATTTACTATTGGGGATTGTGACTTGGTCCATTGCAGTTGATATTTTTATTGCGTAATTGATAAAGATTTATTATTTTTCACTATGATTGGGCTCATTGCCATATTAGGGTTTCGTGTCAATTATCTGAAATCTTTTGTGAATTTAAATCACTATTTTCCTCACGAATTGAAATATTATTTGAACTCAGTCCAATTGAATTATATTATTTTGTGAACTCACCTACATTTATACTCAACTCGAGATTTAATGATATTTATAATGCTGTTGAGCTGAGCACTATTGTTTTACTGATGCCCAAGAGGCTTATGATTATTTTCTGGACTGATTGAGGTCGAGGGCCATACGTGAGGATATGTTGAGTGATGTGAGGAGGCTTTCAGGCCTCGAGTGTTATATGAGGAGGCTTTCAGGCCTCGTGTGTGATGTGTGAAGGCTTTCAGGCCTATTGATATTGCGCTTGGGCTGTAGGAGCCCCTCCGGAGTCTGTACACACCCCTAGTGAGCGCAGGGTACCCAGGTGAGTTGGGAGTGGGCCCGAGAGGCCGTTGCTTGTGTGTGGTGAGTTGGGAGTGAGCCCGAGGGGCTGATGTTGTGTGCTGGTGAGTTGGGAGTGAGCCCGAGGGGCTGATACTATACTGAGATTTACATATTGAGCCCGAGGGGCAAGCTTTTGATTTATCCTTACTGTGGAAATTATTTGTCTTTACTGTTTTAAAAGAAGAATTATCTGATACTCACTATTTTCCTGTATAACTGATTTTACTGCTTGGGATAGCGCTATATTGTGCCGTTATGAGATTTTACTTTTTCAGTCGTTATTTATTTTTATTACTCACTGGGTCGGAGTATTCACATTACTCCATGCACCATGTGTGCAGATACAGGCAGAGCTGAGTTCGCTCCTGAGCGCTGATTCTTTCCAGATCAGGCGGTGACTAGGAGTAACAAGGTAGTTGTTGACGTACGCAACCCCGTTTTCTCCCTTATCTTTGTTATTTATGATAATTCCAAACTTTGTAAAATATTAGTAAACTCTGTAGTAGCTCATGACTTGTGACACCCTGATTTCGGGCTGAGTTGAGAGGTTTTCCTTGTTCTATCACGTTTATTTCGCATTTAAGATTATATTACCCATGATTTAGACTTATTCCTGCTAAGTAATTATAAAGAGATGTACTGTTTTGTTGATTGGCTGGCCTTGTCCTCACGAGAGGCGCCATTACGACCGGGTTGGGATTTTGGGTCATGACAAGTTGGTATCAGAGCCTAGGTTACATAGGTCTCACGAGTCATGAGCAGGTTTAGCAGAGTCTTGTGGATCGGTATGGAGACGTATGTATTTATCCTCGAGAGGCTGCAGCACCTTTAGGAAAGACTTCATATTCTTGAATTCTTATCGTGCGTCTTTGATTCAGATTGAAAAAGTGACTCTTATAATTCCTTCCACGTGTTCGTATGCGCGAACGAGTGCTCAGTATTAGATGTGCCTTGATGGCTTGTGATTACCTGATCAAAGGGATAGATGTGACCTCTGTGAGTTGATGTTGGGCCAGTCTGAAGGACTTGAGGACGGATCTTTGCCTATGGCTTGAGCACCGAGGTGCTAATTGTGCGAGCAAGTGTTTTGAACTTATATGTCTGGTATTGTCCCTATTAGTGGGAATGATGGTTGGATAGCTACGTGAGGAGTATGTTAGTACTGCGAGATGTATCTATATGACTTGGAAGTGACGAGGAAGGGCTGTAGGATGATAGATGAACTATTAAGTGTTTGATTTTCATTGTGATTAGATGTGTAGCCCCGAATTATGGGCGCGTGGAGAATCTTTTCATGTCTCTTATTTGGAGTGAAGTGAATTTCATGTTACGGTATGAGTTTAGACTCAGAAAGATTAAGTGATTGTGTATGACCGTGGAAGGTATACAAAAATATTAATTGGAGGTGAAGCAGGTGGGTATCTCCTGAGGAGTGTCCTAAGGTGGTGCGATCCTTATGTTGTCTATTAGAAGATCTCATTTACAAGTGAAGAATATGCATTGAAATCTAAATTGGGCCTCCTAAAGAGTGGGCTTAACTGTTGTGTGAGTGAATGCAAGAATTGTAGAAGAGTTAAAATTCTAGATGATTCGTGTTTCCACAAGCTTATGAAGGAGTGAGTTTAATCTCACTATGGTATTACGGCAGCAATAGAGTATATGCGTTGTGAATTATTAAGTGTGTTTTGATCTATGGCTTTGAGCCAAGTTGGGGAGTTTGCTATTAATTAAGTCGATTGCACGGTTATGTGCTATATTGGTTCCAGTTTGAGGCGTGTTGGTGAGTCAGCTATGGCTTACGGAGAATTAAGGTCGATTAGGCGGTGACCGGGCCCATTTTTATGCTATTCCAGGAAGGATAGATGCTATTGCTTCAGATGATGTCATTATAGGAATTGTTCCAGTCTGCCACAGAGATGCCTTTGTATTATTCGATCCCGATTCCACCTATTCTTATGTGTCCTCATATTTTGCTCATTATTTGGGTACATCCCTAGAGTTTCTTTCTTTATCTGTTCATGTATCTACCCTAGTGTGCGATATTGTTGTTGTGGACCGTGTATACCGGTCATGTGTTGTGATTATTGAGGGTCTGAAGACCCGAGTTGATCTATTGCAATTGAGCATGGTGGATTTTGATGTTATATTGGGCATGGATTGGTTATCTCTATGTCATGTTATTCTAGACTGTCATGCTAAGACAGTTACTTTGGCTATGTCAGGTGTACCGCGGATTGAGTGGCATGGTATGACTGATTATGTTCCTAGCAGAGTAATTTCTTTCTTGAAAGCCCAGCGTATGGTTGGGAAAGGTTGTCTGTCATATCTAGTTTTTGTGCGAGATGTTGGAGCTGAGACCCCTAGTATTGATTCTGTCACAGTTGTGAGGGATTTTTCCCAATATATTTCCTGCAAACCTGCCGGTCATGACACCGGATAGGGATATTAATTTCGGTATCGACTTGGTGCCGAGCACTCAGCCCATTTCTATTCCATAGTACCGTATGGCACCAGCAGAGCTGAAAGAATTGAAGGAGCAGCTTTAGGAACTCCTAGATAAGGGGTTCATTCGGCCTAGCGTGTCCCCGTGGGGTGCACAAGTCTTATTTGTGAAGAAGGACGATAGCACAATGAGAATGTGCATTGATTACAGCCAATTGAATAAAGTAACAGTGAAGAACAAGTACCCTTTGCCTCGTATTGATAGCTTGGTTATGTGCGAACAGATTTGAAAGTTTTCTTGATGGTTTTTACCATGGTTCGAGCCGAATATCTTACCGATGCGCGAACCATATTGTATATTATGAACCCCTCCAAAATGGGAGAAAATAGATGATTTCTAACTGTCGGAATGTAATTTTCCTATAGCCCGGAAATTCTAATGATATTCTTGCATTTGCAAAATGATGGCATAATAGACGTGGTATGTTATGCAGGTTTAATATTTTCACTTACGAGGTGGCAGTTCATTCTTGAAGAAAAGGACATGAATTCTGGATAGAATAGCCAGTTTCAGATATTTAGATTGAATGTTATAACTACTCGGTAAGGCCTGAGAAGGATGCACATTACATTCTGATTAACAGATGTCTATTGGCGTTTCAACGCTCACTTGGTTGATCGATTACTAATATTTCGATCTTGTTATGTATTTAGAAAATTTTTGAAAATAATTATCTTGGGATGATCGTACTTGAGAGACGTGTCAGTCATTTGGGTGCTGAGGTTGTGATCAGTTACAGTGATTAATGTGATCTATGAATTTGGAGACGGGGAATTCTCAAAAATATACTATTTCGGGATTGTGGCATGTTGAGGAGAGTATTTTATCTAACTCATTGGATTCACTAGTCTAGCTAATTGATGGTGATAACTATACGCTGTGAGCGCAGATATATGTGAGGTTTGAACATGTGTGCAAGCATCGAGCCAATATTCATGCTCGGAAGATACGTAGGCTATGATATGCCTAGAGTGGGATATTGAGCTTAAAGGTATAATGTTTCTCGTATTCGTAACTCTGTTAAGAACTATCTGGACTATACTTGAGATTTCCAAGATGCTAAATTCCAGAACAAACTTGGTAATTACTAATTCTGTGCTAACTTGCTGATTTGAGCTATGACTGCGCAGTTTGCTCATGACTACGATATAGAGTGTTATTTATGCCAGTCCAGGAGCATGAGAATCTTGTTTCACTTAGCATGTATATGTGTACTTGCTGGATTACTTCTATATGATATGCTTGGATTGGAAGTTTGTGACCGTGCCAGGTGGATTATGTTATTGGCAATTAAGTTGCTCGTGAAGTTAATGTCAATGCGAGTTATAGAAGAGCCGGTTATTATTATTCTATTCATGTATCTTGGTTCCACTGTGATTGACGAGCTCATAGCATATCGTTGGGGTGGTACTTGTGGAACTTGCAAAGCGACTCTCTTCTTTGAGGTATTTTCCCTTTCTGGGGTAACCGGATGGTGCAATAGTGAGGGTTACTGGTATGGCATTGTATTATGTACTTCTCCATGGGCATGATGATTCTCTTGTGGTACTGGACATCAAATTGCGCTTGGTTGATATGGGAAATGGTTATGGCTTACCGCGTGATTTAGTCATCATTGGCAGCATATGAAAGTGTGAGATGAGACTTTAGTTGATAAGAGTTTTTCTATCGGCATTCGGGTGTTGTGTGCAGCTGTTTTGATTAAGAGTTATCACTACAAGCGTTTGAGTTATGTGGTCTATCATATAATAGCACCTGAGGTTGCAGGTGTGGATTATTACAACTTGTTCGGGCTTATTCACGGTATAAATGTGGGATTCTGATCGTATGAAAGATTTCAAAAATGGAAACGTGGTCCTATGGCTTATGGGCTAGATTGGATTGCAAAATCTAAGTTACAATGTATTGTCGGACCTATACGAGATTGGGTGACGTGGGATCACCCCCGGGTATATGCGTGGCGAGGTTACTAAACGATTGTTTGGCTATTGGGAAAACTCTGGGCACGTTCGAGGATGAACGTTTGTTTTAGTTGGGGAGAATGTAACGACCCGAACCATCGTTTCCTGTATTTTCATCCCGTATTCCCCGTTAAATGCTTATTCATGTTTCAATATGTGTACTTGGTGAATTTGAGTCAATTCGGATCGAGTTTGGTATGAAATGGGACAATTAGTCTCTTTAAGGAAGAATTAGTTTGGAAAAGTCTACCGGACGTTGACTTGTCAGTTATAGGGCTCGAAATTGAATTCCGATAATTCGGTTAGTTTCGGGGGATGATTTAAGGCCTAGGAGCGCAATCGGAATTAATTTTGGAGGTCCGGTGAAGAAATTAGCTCATTTTGGCGAAGTTAGTGTTTTGGCGATTTCCGGTTGATAGGTGAAATTTTGATCCGACGGTCGTAATGGAATTCCGAATATTTATGTAGCTTCGTTATGTCATTTTGTACTTGTGTGCAAAATTTGAAGTCAATCGGACGTGATTTGATAGGTTTCGGCATCGGAAATAGAAGTTGGAAATTCTAAAGTTCATAAAACTTGGATTGGAGGTTGATTCATGATTTTAGCATTGTTTGATGTGATTTGAGGCCTCGAGCAAGTCCGTAATGTATTTTGGGACTGGTTGGTATTATTGGTCGGGGTCCCGGGGGCCTCGGGTGTGTTTCGGATGCCCAACGGGTCATTTTTGGAAGATTTTTGCCGTTTTGAGCATAAATGTAATGATCTAAAGGTTCATTTTTAGTTCTAGAGATCCAAATTTGATGTCGAACTTCCAGAATTTAAATCATGAATTATAGGACTGATCTGGAAATTTTAGTTTAATTTCATCAAGTCGCGGTTGAGTTTTTGACGTGAAATGTGAGTTAATTGTTTAACGAGCGAAATGGGTATTGAACTGGGTGAACGAGCTCCGAATTGAGTTTCGATTGAAGGGTTGTGTTCGTATTATTATTTGTGACTCATAGGAATAAGAATCTTCTAAGTCCGAGTTCGTATGATGGAGTTAGAGCCATTTTAGTGAAAAATGGTTGTGCTGCAAATTTCTTAAAAGCTGCTGTATTTTCTGCAGCAGTGAACAGTACGCCGCGCGTGAACAGTAACCGTGCGGGTGAACAGTGAATAGTGACCTCACGCGCATGAACAGTGCCCCCGCGTGAACAGTACCAAAAATTTCTGGACAGATTTAATGTCCAGCAGTCCGAGTTTGGTCATTTTTTTGACTTCCAAGCTCGAATTTTGGGCGACTTTTAACAAGAAATCTTGGGAAATCTTGAGGTAAGTCACTTGTGATTCATTCTACTCTATAATATTGAATTATCATCGAATAATCCGACTAGATTACATGTTTTTGAGGAGTAAATTGAAGATTTAGGCCTAGGGATTTGAAAATAAGATTTGAAGATTTTAGGGGTCATTTGAACTCCGATTTTGGTAAATTTGATATGTACGGACTCATGGAAAGACGAGGAATCCGGTGATGTGACTTACGTAATTTTTTGAGAAGTGGGCCCGGGGCTCGGGTTTTGCGAATTTCGTAATTTTCGATATTTTTCGAGTCTTTTAGATTGGGTTATATTCCCTTAGCCTATTGTAATGTATTCATTTTGGTTTTGACCAGATTCGACGCGCGAAGAGGTAAATTCGAGAGGCAAGGGCATAGCGGAGTAGACGTTGGACCGTCTTGAGGTGAGTAATGATTTTAAATGATGCACTGAGGGTTTGAAACCCCGGATTGCACAACATACTGCTATGTTGAGATGAGACACGCGTTGTATGACGAGCGCGGGGTCATTTACTATTGGGGATTGTGACTTGGTCCATCCCAGTTGATATTTTTACCGTGTAATTGATAAAGATTTAATGTTTTTCACTATGATTGGGCTTATTGCCATATTTGGGCTTAGTGCCAATTATCTGAAATCTTTTGTGAATTTACATCACTATTTTCCTCACGAATTGAAATATTATTTGAACTCAGTCCAATTGAATTACATTATTTTGTGAACTCACCTACATTTATACTCAACTCGAGATTTAATGATATTTATAATGTTGTTGAGCTGAGAACTATTGTTTTACTGATGCCCAAGAGGCTTATGATTATTTTCTGGACTGATTGAGGCCGAGGGCCATACGTGAGGATATGTTGAGTGATATGAGGAGGCTTTCAGGCCTCGCCTGTTATATGAGGAGGCTTTCAGGCCTCGTGTGTGATGTGTGAAGGCTTTCAGGCCTATTGATATTGCGCTAGGGCTGTAGGAGCCCCTCCGGAGTCTGTACACTCCCCTAGTGAGTGCAGGGTACCCAGGTGAGTTGGGAGTGGGTCCGAGAGGCCGTTGCTTGTGTGTGGTGAGTTGGGAGTGAGCCCGAGGGGCTGATGTTGTGTGCTAGTGAGTTGGGAGTGAGCCCGAGGGGCTAATACTATACTGAGATTTACATATTGAGCCCGAGGGGCAAGCTTTTGATTTATCCTTACTGTGGAAATTATTTGTCTTTACTGTTTTAAAAGAAGATTTATCTGATACTCACTATTTTACTGTATAACTGATTTTACTGCTTGGGATAGCGCTATATTGTGCCGTTATGAGATTTCACATTTTCAATCGTTATTTATTTTTATTACTCACTGGGTCGGAGTACTCACATTACTCCCAGCACCATGTGTGCAGATACAGTCAGAGCTGAGTTCGCTCTTGAGCGCTGATTCTTTCCAGATCAGGCGGTGACTAGGAGTAACGAGGTATCTGTTGACGTCCGCAACCCCGTTTTCTCCCTTATCTTTGTTATTTATGATAATTCCAGACTTTGTAAAATATTAGTAAACTCTGTAGTAGCTCATGACTTGTGACACCCCGATTTCGGGCTGAGTTGGGAGGGTTTTCCTTATTCTATCACGTTTATTTCGCATTTAAGATTATATTGCCCATGATTTAGACTTATTCCTGCTAAGTAATTATAAAGAGATGTACTGTTTTGTTGATTGGTTGGCCTTGTCCTCACGAGAGGCGCCATCACGACCGGGTTGGGATTTTGGGTCATGACAGAGACGGCCTCGGAACGGAAATCTGATGGTTCTGTTAGCTTCGTTGGGTGATTTCTGGGTTAGGAGCGTGTTCGTATAGTGTTTTGGAGGTCCGTAGCTAATTTAGGCTTGAAATGCCGAAAGTTGAATTTTGGAAGTTTCCGGTTCGATAGTGAGATTTTGATCCGAGGGCTGGAATGGAATTATGAGAGTTGCAGTAGTTCTGTTGTGTCATTTGGGATGTGTATGCAAAATTTCCGGTCATTAGGACGTGTTTTGGTTAGGTGTTTTATCGAAAAGGAATTCGGAAGATTTTAGAAACTTAGGCTTGAATCCGATGTGTTTTGGTTGTTTTGATGTTGTTTGAGGTGTTTTGAAAATTTGTACAAGTTTGAATAAGGTTTTAGGATATGTTGATGCCTTTGGTTGAGGTCCCGGGGACCTCGGGATGAATTCAGATGGTTAACGGAGGAAATTTTGGCATTGAAGCTGCTGCAGCAGCTGCTCTTCTGGTATTTTTGCATCTGCAGTTTGGGGAACGCAGATGCGGCGCTGCAAAAGAGGCTTTATGCCAATTCCTCAGGAACCGCAGATGCGGTGAAGGGCTCGCAGAATTGGAACTGCTCCTGCGGTTAGAGGTCTGCAGATGTGGAAGCTGGCATTTTAATGAAAGTCGTAGATGCGACATTGTGTCCGCAGATGCGGTCCTAGGGCCGCAAATGCGAAAATCGCTGGGCAGAACATATAAATAGTTGCCTTCGCGAATTTGAGGGATTCTTTCACCATTTTCATCCGGGTTTGAAGCTTTTGAGAGAGATTTTTGAGGAAAACAAAGGGGAATCGCTTGGAGGTAACATCCTTGACTTCATAACTCGTTTTTATGTGATTAAAGACCTAATTAGTGGTGAGAAATCTGGGGAAAATGGGTAATTAGAGCTTGAGTTTAAGAGGCCTTTAATTGAAGATTTGAGGGGACATTTGGACTCTGATTTCAGTGTTATTGTTATGTATAGACTCGTGAGAGTATGAGGTTTCTGAAAATATAAATTTCACCCGATTCCAAGACATGGGCCCGAGGGGTGTTTTGGTCATTTTATATAATTTCACATATTAGCTTAGAATTTAATTGTAGAATCAGTTACTTGAAGTGTTATTTATATTATGCGATTGAATTGAATAGATTTTGGTCATTTGGAGTCGAGTACTCGTGGCAAAAACGTAGTGTTGGGTTGATTTTGAGCCAGTTCGAAGTAAGTGGCTTATTTAACCTTGTGTGAGGGACCTTCCCCTTAGGATTGGTATATTTGGTAATTGAAATGCCTTGTATGTGAGGTGACGAGTGCGTACTTGTGCTAATTGTTGAAAATCTGACTTTCTTTAAGTACTTACTAGTATGTTTCCTTTCTTGTTTCTATTACTTGCACTATTAAGCCTGTTGTTAGCTTAGGAAAGCATGTCTAAGTGACTTAATTACTTTATTTGATTTAACCTACCTTACTTGAATTTTGTGCAGCATGCTAGGCTAGAATCACTTATTGCCTTAATATGAATTTTGCTATTTCTGTTTATCTTCCTGTTGTTGCTGTGTATTTATTTTGGCACTACGGATGTAGGATTCCGGTAGCTCCCCTTTGTCTGTTTACTTTGGGACTATGGGTTAGATTCTCGATAGATCCCCCTGCACATTTACTTTGGGACTACGAGTTAGATTCCTGGTAGATCCCCCTGCACAATTATATGGAACTACGGGAATGCACCCGGTAGATTCCCCCAGTATTGGGTATTTACATTTGGGACTACGGAATGGGATTCCAGTAGATCCCCACACACTATGAGTTGGACTATGGGATGGGATCCCGGGAGATCCTTCAGACATATATATGATGGACTACGGGACGGTATCCTAGGAGATTCACTGGATATGTAAAGATGGGACTACAGGACGGTATCCTAGGAGATCGCCGATTGTTACTATTTGTGTTGAGTTGTATTTCCTTTCCATGTTTACCGTGTTCTGTATAATTGTTGTTGTTCTGTATATCCTGTGTTATTTTACTGTCGTACTTATTTATACTTTTTTGTCCTATACTGTTGACCTTTATATTTGTTTAACCTCAGTAGGGCCTTGACCTTCCTCGTCACTACCCAACCGAGGTTAGGCTTGGCACTTACTGAGTACCGCTATGGTGTACTCATGCCCCTTCTGCGCATGTTTTTCATGTGCAGATCCAGGTACCACTGATCAGGCCTACTATCCTTGAGGGAGGCGACTGCTCTAGAGACTTCGAGGTACATCTGCCGCATCCGCAGACCGAGAAGTCCCTTTCTATTCCTGCTTTTAGTATTTAGCCCTTCTTTACTTTTTGTTCTTATTAGACAAATTCCGGAGTTAGAGCTATGTAGTATTTTCTTTTCTTAGCTTGTGATTCGTGGGTTTTCGGGTCTTGGATTTAGATATTGGTTTTGAGATCTATATAAATATGGTGTATGCCGAGTGGCACATTTAACACTGTTATTGCTTTATTTCTCTTTTTAAATTGTTTTACATCCGCAAGTTTTGGTTATCTTCTGCAAGTTTAGGCTTACCTAGTCGTAGAGACTAGGTGCTGTCATGATGGTTCACGAAGGAAAAACTGGGGTCGTGATAGTGCAAAATTTCAGGTCATTCGGACGAGGGTTGGTAGACTTTTTGATCGAAAGCGGAATTTGGAAGTTCTTGGAATTCATAGGCTTAAATCCGATGTGATTTTGATGTTTTGATGTTGTTTTGAGCGTCCCGAAGGTTGGAACAAGTTTGAATGAGGTTATGGGATATGTTGGCATGTTTGGTTGAGGTTACGAGGGCTTCGGGTGAGTTTTGGGTGGTTAAACAGATCATTTCATGTTGATGGAAATTGCAGAAATATTGATGTTGGTGTTGCAGGATTTTTTACCTCCGCGTTCGCAATGCATGTCCCGCGTTTGCGAATGGTTAGGGTGTGAGGCTGTGGAGTTGTTCTTCGCATTCGCGAAAATGGTCTTGCGTTCGCGAAGGGCTGAGGTCAATGGCTACCGCGTTCGCGAGGTTTATGCCGCGTTCGCGTAGAGGAAAAGAATAGTTGGGTCCCCAAGGCGATTGTTCTATGCGTTCCTGTAGTTGAGGTCGCGTTCGCGAATTGTTGTGTCAGTTGTGCATCGCGTTCGCGAGAGGGTTCTCGCATTCGCGTAGAAGGAATTCCGGTCAGTGAAGTTGTATTCTTCGCGAACGCGAGAGAGATGTCGCATTCGCGATGAAGAAAAATCTGGGCAGACAGTTTATATTTTGAAACCAAGGGTTTAAGTCCAATATCATAAAAGCCATTGGAGAGCTTGGGAGAAGGTGAAATTTGAGGAGTTTTTTAGTGGAGCTATTGGGGTAAGTATTCTTCACTCATATTTGGTTTAATTCCATGATTTAGTCTTGAATTGATTCATTTAATTTGAGAAATTGGAGTGGAAAGGAGAAATATGGAAGAAAGGTTTGAAGATTCTTTTGGAGATTTGAATGAGCATTTGATGTCCGATTTGTGTGTTCTTGGTATATATGAACTCGTGAGAGTGTAAGGATTCTAGTTTTTTTATTTTTATCGGAATCCGAGACGTGGGCGTGGGGGGCGGGTTTGGTCAATTTCGGGATTTTTGGTATAAATTGGATATTTTCGAGTGGGCTTTCTTCCCCTAGTATATTTTGATGGTATGAATGTGCTTTTGGCTAGATTTGGAGCATTTGGAGGCCGAGTCAAGAGGCAAAGGCATCGCGGGCTAGAGTTTGGACCGAATTGATGTGAGTAATGATTATAAATATTGTCCTGAGGGTATGAAACCCCGAATTACACATCATATATTGAGGTGACGCACACGCTAGATGACGAGCATGGGGTCGTGCACCATTGGGGATTGTGACTTAGTCCATCCCGAATGACGGTTTACCGTGTATTTGATTGAAAACCGTTTTCTATCATCATGTTTTGGGTTGAATGCCATATTCGGGCCTCGTGCCAACTATTTGGACCCGTATGGGATTTTACTGATATTTTCTCACTGCTTTGACTTTATACTTGTACTCAGTCATGCTATTCTACTGTTTTCATAACCCATCCATGTTTAATCTGTTTTAACACATTAAATGATATTTTAAGTGATAGTTTGGGCTGAGCATCATGTTTTACTATTGCCCGAGTGGCTTATGAGATTTTGACCGAGTATGGTCGAGGGCCTGTGTTGTGAGGATATATTGATTTATGATTATGAGGCCGAGGGCCTGAGTTGTACGCCACAAGGTGGCTTGATATGATGCTGAGAGCCTATTTGATTACGCCACGAGATGGGTTGATATTGCGCTTGAGCCGTAAGGGGCCCCTCCCGGAGTCTGTACACCCCCAGTGAGCGCGGGTACCCTGAGTGAGTGATATATTAATTATACTACGAGAAGACTTGTTATTGAGCTTGGGTCGTAAGGGGCCCCTCCCAGAGTCTGTACACCTCCATTGAGCGTGGGTACCTAGTATGAGATGTGATATAGCCCGAAAGGCTAATGTTGTTCCATGTTCTTTCCCGAAGGGTGGTTCTTGATTTATGTTATGCCTGAGGGGCTGATTACGAGTGGTTGTGAGGTAGCCCGAGGGGCTGGTTCTATTGATATTATGCTTGAGGGGCGGTTTATGGTACATGTTTTGCCCGAGAGGCTGTTTATGTTTCCATCCTTTTTACTCACTATTTTATCACTCGTTTGAAACTATTGAAAGTTGTTTTAAAAGGTTTTGCGGAAACTAAGCCTGATTTACGACATAAATGATTTCTGTATAGTTTTGGAAAGGTACTGCATTTGTTGTAGTGTTACGTTGTGTTTTACATGTTTTCTTACTGCTCAGCTTTCATTTACCTTTATTACTTACTGAGTTGGAGTACTCACATTACTCCCTGCACCTTGTGTGCAGATTCAGGTATATTATGAACCCGGTAGCGGGTGTCAATTGCTTAGAGGCAGAGTCATCGGAGTTTAGCAAGGTAGCTGCCCGACGTTCGCAGCACAGCATTTCTCCCTCTTGCTTTCATTAGACTGTATTTAGTATATTTTCAGACTTTTCCGTTGTATTCAGACCTTAGTAGATGCTCCTGACTTGTGACATCCCGATGTCGGGCTTGTATATTATTTCTGCATTATTCATTTAGACTTATATTATGAAATATCTGTTTAAATTAAAGGCTTAAACATGATTCTTATTGATAAATGGTTAATTTGGGAGTTGTGTCGGCTGGCCTAGTTTCACGATAAGCACCATCACGTCCGGGTCGGTTTTAGGGTCGTGACAATGTGCATAATAACTAAATAAATAAAGAAGCTCTCGTAAAAATCCTCAATCATAAGTCAATAATTCAACTTAAAATTTATTTCAGTTTAATAATGTTATAACTTTAATTTCACAAGTTATCACGCTTCCGTTTTCAGTTTCAGCAAGAACAAGTCCTTAAAAACCTAAATATTGCTGAAGGATAACTTAAAATATATAATCAGTTAACTAATAATCTACAACTTTCATATGATCAAAAAATCAAATTAAATAGCAATGAAAAAAAATACATTTAAAAGGATACTAAAGCAAGCTTGCGAGAGAATTTATAATTGAAAGAAGACTTTTCCATGACATATTAACTCCAGAGTCCAGAGAATGACTTAGAATTAGAATTAAAAAAAGGTAATCCGGTGCATAAGTCATCTCGCATAATTTAAGTAAATAATTTATATAAAGTAAACTTTTAATATTTTAAAGTTCTAAGTATTAGAAAGTTTAGTCCAAATAATAAAAAACTAATACATAAAAGTTTTATTAATCTTAAACTTATAAAAATTATAAAAATAATTAAATGAAGTATTTTTATATATAATAATTAACATTAATTTGGAGGGACTTCAAATTTTCTTTTTTGCTTATAAAGATCAAGTTTAAAATGGAAAAAAACGTTAGTTTTAAATTTTAGTCTTTTATTGTAGGTATTTTATTAAATAATCTAGAATTGAAAATATAATGAGCACATTATCTCTTATTAATAAAAGAAATGGAAAACCAAACGTGATAAAAGTAAGTCCTATAAATTAGGATTCATATCTATTTTAAACAAGGAAGTATTTAATATACAAAATATAGTTAAGTTCGAAGCCCTAAATTTTAGGCAAATAACTTAAATTACTATTTTATTCAATATATAATATATTTTTAAAGGGAAAAAAAGGCAAACAAAATTTCGCTAAGGATCTTCGTGCTTTTAATATAGTATAGATAGATATAAATATAGATAAAAGTTTCAGTTTCTCAAAAAAAAAAATCAACTGAATTAGCTTGATACCATAATAAGATTGAAAAATCTAGAGAAAGAGTGATAATTGCTGATTGGGTTGAGTATTAAAATATACTGGACCATAGGCCACAGTAGATTCAATCGAACCCATCAGAGACTGTCTAATCCATTTTAGATGTTTATTCAATGGTTTATAATTTATAACTATTCTAGGAATACTACGTTCCTTTTCTGCAGCATTATTAACATAAAAAATAGAACATGACCAAGGAGATTTTGAGGGTTTTATCAAACCCTTTTGTAACAAGCTGTCAATCTCGTTTTTGCAGAATTCGACCAATTCAGCATTCATCTGGCAAGGTCGAGACTTAGTAGGGATATCATCTTCGGAGAAGTTTTCTTCATAAAGAAGAGTTCCAATATGCCTTTTTCAATTCCAAAAGGCACTAGGGTGATCACCGCAGACATCAACAGTCATCTGTTCAGCAATCAATTTAATCTTTTGCTGAACCTTAGCAGATTATAAAGTATCTAATATATTCATGTTCAATATTTCTGATTGTAATGAATTAACATGCCTTTGTTTCATATTAATCAAGGCGTTAATATCTCTAGTTACGGGATCTGTAACAAAAGAATAACTTATCTCTCTATCTTGATAAGTAGCAGAAAAACCCTGTGCATCTATGTTATTAAAAGGGTAAATAGCATTAATAAAAGGGGTTCCGAGTATAATCGGAGGGTATAACTGGTTTTTTACCAAAAAGAAGAAATGAGGAATACAAACTCTATTTTGGCAAATACGAGTATTTGGTAATTTATACTCTATATCTAAAGCATGACCAGAAGCAGATTTTACCAAATGAGTGGTCTTTTGAAAATATTTAGTAGGAACAAGACCCTCTTGAATACAACTTACATCTGCTCCACTATCAATCATTGCTACATCAGTTAGAGAGAAAGTATTATCAATCAAGATAGTATATTTAATGTACCACTTATGAGCCGTAACAACCTGCATCATTCCTAAAAACATATCAGAATTTTCATTAATCGAATCAATCTGATCAGAAATTTCTTTTCCCTTTTCATTTGACGATTCGAAAATTCCTTTAGCCGAAAAATCAGTTGGAAAATCAGTTAGAGAATTATTTTTCTCAATTTGAGTAATCCGATGATCACAAATCATTTTATTTTGTTTAAGAGACTTAATATCTTTTTTCAAATTCTCAATTTCGATTTTCAAACCATCAAAAGAAGCATCTCTGCTAGGTGTACTGGACTTATGAAGTCGTTTATTAATTTCAGACAAAGAATAAGGCGCAAAATGTTTAAATTTGTTCTTATATTTTCAAAAGGTTTTGGAGCATACTTATAGAACTGCTTTTAATGTTCCATTTGGGCAATATGAATGGAATGTCATGCCATTTGGTTTAAAAAATGCCCCTTCTGAATTTCAGAAAATTATGAATGATATTTTTAACCCTTATCTAGATTTTATCATTGTTTATATTGATGACATATTAATATTTTCTAAAACATTAGAGATGCATATTAAGCATCTTGATATCTTTAAGAAATTGTAATACAAAACGGTTTAGTAATTTCTAAACCAAAAATGAGTCTATTCCAAACAAATGTTCGATTTTTAGGTCATAATATTTGCCAAGGTAAAATTACCCCGATACAAAGATCGATTGATTTTGCCTCAAAATTTCCTGATGTTATTACTGACAGGACTCAATTACAAAGATTTTTGGGAAGTTTGAATTATATATCTCCTTTCTACAAAAGTTTATCTCGTGATCTAGCCCCTCTATACGACAGGCTGAAAAAGGATCATAAGAAGCCTTGGACTGACCAGCATACTACGTTAGTCAAAAATATTAAACAGCGTGTTAAGTCTTTACCTTGCTTAACTCTTGCTAATCCTACATGGCAAAATATTATTGAGATTGATGCGTCCAACATTGGCTACGGTGGAATTTTAAAACAAGTGAATCCCAACAATAAGAGTGAATACCTGATAAGATTTCACTCTGGTAAATGGACCGAAGCCCAGAAGAAATATGCTACTGTGGCTCATGAAATGTTGACTATTGTTAAATGTGTTTTAAAATTTCAAGACGATCTATATAATCAAAAGTTTTTAATAAAAACTGATGCTCAATCTGTTAAATATATGTTTGACAAAGATTTCAAACATGATGCATCTAAATTAATTTTTGCTAGATGGCAAGCTCAACTGGCGCCTTTTGATTTTGAAATTCAATACAAAAAAATAATTGATAATTTCCTTCCGGATTTCTTATCCCGAGAATACCTTGATTAATTATGAATTTTTATACAACTTTTTTAGAGGAAGAATAGTTAATTACTATCCTGAAAGTGGTTAGATTAAATCGAGATCTACAAAGTCTCATAATTGATTTGATAATTGAAGATATCGTTGATAACCTGATTGAAAATCATAATCATGTTGAAATTGTTAGGAATTCATACCTATACTAAAATTATTAGGGATGATATGCTGGAATATTACTTCTCAGAATAAATTGACTTGTTATTTGTGCAGAATAGACCCTTCATGGGCCACCAGAGGCAGAGGTAGGGGAAGATCTTCCCTTAGTAGATCATATTCTCAAGGATCGTCATACGGATCCTCATCAAATTCTCCAGTGATACAAGCAGGAAAAAGGAGTTTAATAAACTCAAAGATTTTTCATAAAGGAGATTCTTCATCAGGTCCATCTATACATCTGGATGATATTCCAGAAGATGATCCATTATCTGGTCATCTACAGGCATATTTGGCTTCGAAAAAGCAAAGTAATACATTTGCTTCAATCGCTAGAGAAGACGACAACGATGATATTAAGTCTTACGAAAAATTACCAAAGAAAAAAATAATATTTCTCCTAGAAAACTCTGAGATTCAGCGAAAAGATGAACCATGGAAGATATTCTAGAGATACCTGATTAATGGATTATACTACCCGGGTGAATCATATAAAACCCGCACTTATTATGAGACTATTCTAATCAGTACAGGTAGTGCAGAATTCCAGCACTTTTCGGGTTATAACACAAATTAGAACGTTTATAACTTCTCAAAAATCATTATCAAACAGATTATATCTGTTGAAGAATGGGGTATTTCAACAATGAAAGAAAGGCATATAAGCCTTAATAAATCACCCATAAATTTTACTTATTGGGATTATATCCAAGCATTTGATAGAGTGCTTTATTATAACAATGAGAGACATAAACATACTTGGTTTATTAAAGTATGTGCAAAAATATTTACAGGACCTATCCCCAACTGGTTTTAAAATTGGTGGTCATATCACGGTCCCACAACGAAAATCCTGCCTGAGCCATTCCTTAAGTTATACAAAGAATGGGCAAAAATTTCACCATTCCTAACCGAGTTATATCACGCAGATCATATCTGTTGCCTAGAAAAAATTGATCAAATTTATTTCTTTATTGAATTCTCTATCCCATGGATTCATAAATGGACTCCTGAATTAGGTTTTACGGAGGAACAAATCCCTTGCTTATACAGGGTATTTTACAACAATTTTTGGGACAAATTGATGAAGAATGATCCCAAAACAAAAATGTTATATGGACAAGAATTATTGGATTCTATTAAAACACAAATCCAAGTATACTCGTCCACTCCACAGAAGAAAATATTTGATGACAGCTCCGTCAAACATATTGCTCGAAGAATCTCTGTTCAAGACGGAGATAAAACCGAATTAGTAAATAAATATCTGGAAGAAGTAAAAAGAAATTTACTTCAAAATTTGATTCAATGTGAAAGATCAGACACATCAATGCACAGTGAAACAAGTGGCGATGATATCGCAGAAGAAGATTCACAGCCGATACAGCCAGAAATAATATTATCTGACAAAGAGAGTAAAAAGGTGGAAAATTTCCTCCAACAAATGAACGATTTAGACAAAAGAGGACTTTGACTAAAGCCGCCGAAGACCCCACACAACAGTAGATACACTATACCCAACAGTAGAAACACTGTATAAGGGACCCAGATACGCTATTCCCAACAGTAAAAAAACTGTATATGGACCCAGATGTGGGACCCAATCTACTATTTAAAGATTCTTTATGTTTTTTTTCCTTCTTTAAATATAGGACCTCTTCATTTGAAGAGGCAGGTCGTGAGAATCCCCCCTCTCTCTAATATCTCTCTCTAAACTCTCTCCTTCTTGTAAAGCTTTTAGCTTATTAGTTTTGTAAATCAGTTGAAGATTAATAAAAGTTTTGAAGTTCAGTTCATCTTCAGGGCCTTGCTTCTCGGCCTTAAAGGTATTTATTTTATTTTATTATATAGTATTTTTTATACTTAGTTTCTCTCCACATCCGTGACTATGTCCGGCTAAACGGATTCATATCTATGTTGAAAAACTAATTTCTCTTGCATATTAACCATGAATAATCCAGACTCTTTCAAAATATAAATGAATTTTAATATAGTTTCTTGGCTTGGTTCCAAGATTGTGGTACAGTCGACTCTGGTACTACTCTTATTGATTTTGCCTTAGTGGCTACGTCTAGCCAGCTGTGACATTAAAGCCCACTGAAGTTGTCAAAAGGGCTATCCCTTTCACAGTTAGAACTGCTAGATACATGGGCTCAATAAGAGTATGTATCGGACATAGACAGGCCCCTTGGTTGGGTAAAAGGATAGATCCTTCCATACAGTCATTAAAACTATAATAAAATTCTCGTATATTTCGAATCATTACTGGTCGCGCAGACTACCGCCAACCTTCAAAGGTACTGAAACAGCTAGATCTGGATGGCCGTGCGGACTACCGCCCGCCTACCCTGATCCTGGTGAAAATGGTATCAGAGCCTAGGAATTTTCGTGGTAAATATGTAATAGATATGAAATATTCAACATGGATATGAAGCTTTTGGAATGGATCTGGGAGAAACAAGTACTAAAAGTACTAGACTTGAAGAGGTAGATATACCTCAAAACCTTGATTTATTAATAAATGGACAATTCCTAAAGTTTCTATAAAAACCATTTATGATTATGGTTGGTTTGATAAACTTTCTTATAAACAATTGGTAAAAACGACTGAACAGTCTTTGGCATTAAATTCATCTGAACAGACTATTCATTTGTTAAACAAACACGATATAGATTTATATAAACATCATTATCATTATCTGCATATTGGTATGGTTCAAATTACGTTTAAACCATTAACCCTTAAAGGATTACCAGAGACCTTTTTAGCAGCTCTTAGAGATGCTAGAAATCTGAACTTTAGACAGTCTCTGATGGGTTTGATTGAATCTATTGTGGCCTATGGTCCAGTATATTTTAATACTCAACCCAATCTGCAACTATCTCTTTCTGATGTTAATATTCTTGATGCCTTGACTTTAAATGTGAAAATGCATCGTTATAATTATGTGCCTGGTTCTGAACTTATATGTCTGTCTTATAGAATTTATTTTAAATTATTATCTACTTTGAATCCTAGATGTAAGTTATATGATACATCAGATCAGACCATACTGGTAGAAACCAACTTTGCAAGGTCCAAGGTCACCACTAGGAGACCTATTAGGTGGGAAGAAATTAATTTCCCAACTACTTGGACTTTAAATTCGGTTATATCCCCAAGTCAGATTACTAACGACTTGTCGAATACTGAATTTTCGCATGTTACTCAAAATCCGGATGGTAGGATTTGTATTCAATTTGATGATAAGTCTACTATTTATAATAGACATTCGTTTTCTAATCATAGACTTCTACCTGCTATTTAACATATTTCTTCTGTTGAACCAGTCTACGGTCCAGCTCGCAATCGTGCAGCCTCTTTACACACTATTACTAGTAAAGTTAGTAATAAGCCTGTCGAAAGGGTTGAAAGGGTTAAAGTTAACCCTCAAACAAATATTGTTCAGGACAATGACAATATTTCAGATAAGGATATTCCTTCTGTATCCGAGATGGATTTCGACCCCAATAGTACTTAATGATTCCACACCAAATTGATTTTAGCCCCGGTTCTCGGGCACGAAAATATATTCAAAAGGAATTTTTTAGTGATAAATGGTTTAAAACGTGGTTTTTGATGCTTATAGCAAAGATGATTTGAATAGTATTTCTCAAGAATTTTATGAAACTTGTGCTTTGCATAATCAAATTATGTATTTTGTTCCTTGGTTTATAACAACTTATTTGCCTCTTTATATAAAGGTACTAGAAAGATCTTATAAAGATGGGAGTGATAATATTACTAAAGCCATTTATCCTCCTCAGGCCCCCTTTATTTTACCTAATAATACTGGTATTACCTTCACTGCCTTTCAAAAATTTATTGATGATAACGTTGCAGTTATTAGTATCGTAGAAATTAATAAATTGATTTCTCAAAACAATTATTTGGGTTTATATGTAAAGATTTTAGGAGAACATATCGGTTCTCTTGATAAAAAACTTGATGATTTGACTGTTTTAATAAAAGAAATGAGTACTAAGAGAGGACCAATTGATATTGCCTCCACTTCAGGAAGTAAAATAGTTGATCAAGCTATTCTTACTCATATTCAAAGACCTCCTGAGATTCAGGATTTTAAATTTAAATCTCTTGATGACTTAGCACAACTCCACGATAAAAAGCTTTCTGGTTTGAATGTTAGACCAATTGATTTATCTAAAAATTTTGCTGATAGAATTGTGACCGTTTCTGATTATAAAACTGAGACATGGTCAGAGTTTAATAAACTCAAAGGTATAGTTAAACCCAATAGTGTCACGACCCAAAATCCCAACCCGGTCGTGATGACGCCTCTTGTGAGGACAAGGCCAGCCAATCAACAAAACAGTACATCTCTTTATAATAACTTAGCAGGAATAAGTCTAAATCATGGGCAATATAATCTTAAATGCGAAATATTTTACAAGGCAATATAATCTTACGTGATAGAACAAGGAAAACCCTCCCAACTCAGCCCGAAATCGGGGTGTCACAAGTCATGAGCTACTATAGAGTTTACTAATATTTTACAAAGTCTGGAATTATCATAAATAACAAAGATAAGGGGGAAAACGGGGTTGCGGACGTCAACAACTACCTCGTTACTCCTAGTCACCGCCTGGTCTGGAAAGAATCAGCGCTCAGGAGCGAACTCAGCTCTTCCTGTATCTGCACACATGGTGCAGGGAGTAATGTGAGTACTCCGACCTAGTGAGTAATAAAAATAAATAACGACTGAAAACATGAAATCTTATAACGGCACAATATAGCGCTATCCCAAGCAGTAAAATCAGTTATACAGTAAAATAGTGAGTATCAGATAATTCTTCTTTTAAAATAGTAAAGACAAATAATTTCCACAGAAAGGATAAATCAAAAGCTTTTCCCTCGGGCTCAATATGTAAATCTCAGTATAGTATCAGCTCCTCGGGCTCACTCCCAACTCACCAGCACACAACATCAGCCCCTCGGGCTCACTCCCAACTCACCACACACAAGCAACGGCCTCTCGGGCCCACTCCCAACTCACCTGGGTACCTTGCGCTCACTGGGGGTGTGTACAGACTCCGGAGAGGCTCCTACAGCCCAAGCGCAATATCAATAGGCCTGAAGCCTTCACACATCACACACGAGGCCTGAAAGCCTCCTCATATAACACTCGAGGCCTGAAAGCCTCCTCACATCACTCAACATATCCTCACGTATGGCCCTCGGCCTCAATCAGTCTAGAAAATAATCATAAGCCTCTTGGGCATCAATAAAACAATAGTGCTCAGCTCAACAGCATTATAAATATCATTAAATCTCGAGTTGAGTATAAATGTAGCTGAGTTCACAAAATAATATAATTCAATTGGACTGAGTTCAAATAATATTTCAATTCGTGAGGAAAATAGTGATGTAAATTCACAAAAGATTTCAGATAATTGGCATGAAGCCCAAATATGATAATAAGCCCAATCATAGTGAAAAACAATAAATCTTTATCAATTAAGCGGTAAAAATATCAACTGGGATGGACCAAATCACAATCCCCAATAGTAAATGACACCGCGCTCGTCATACAACGCGTGTCTCATCTCAACATAGCAGTATGTTGTGCAATCCGGGGTTTCAAACCCTCAGTGCATCATTTAAAATCATTTCTCACCTCAAGACGGTCCAACGTCTACTCCGCTATGCCCTTGCCTCTCGAATTTACCTCTTCGCGCATCGAATCTGGGCAAAACCACAATGAATACATTACAATAGGCTAAGGAAATATAACCCGATCGAAAAGACTCAAAAAATATCGAAATTCACGAAATTCGCAAAACCCGAACCCCGAACCCACTTCTCGAAAAATTATGAAAGTAACATCACCGGATTCCTCGTCTCACCACGAGTCCGTACATATAAAATTTACCAAAATCGGAGTTCAAATGACCCTTCAAATCTTCAAATCTTATTTTCAAATCCCTAAGCCTAAATCTTCAATTTACTCCTCAAAAACATGTAATCTAGTCGGATTATTCGATGATAATTCAATATTATGGAGTAGAAATAATCACAAGTGACTTACCTCAAGATTTCCCAAGATTTCTTGCTAAAAATCGCCCAAAATCCGAGCTTGGAAGTCAAAACAAATGACCAAACTCGGACTGCTGGACATTAAATCTGTCCAGAAATTTTCGGTATTGTTCACGCGGGGGGCACTGTTCATGCGCGTGAGGTCTCTGTTCACTGTTCACCCGCGCGGTTACTGTTCATGCGCGGGTACTGTTCACTGCTGCAGAAAATACAGCAGCTTTTAAGAAATTTGCAGCACAGCCATTTTTCACTAAAATGGCTCTATCTCCATCATACGAACTCGGAATTAGACGATTCTTGTTCCTATGAGTCACAAATAATAATACGAACACAACACTTCAATTAAAACTCAATTCGGAGCTTGTTTTCCTAGTTCAATACCCATTTCGCTCGTTAAATAATTAACTCACATTTCAAGTAAAAAACCAAATCGCGACTTGATGAAATTAAACCAAAATTTCCAGATCAGTCCTATAATTAATGATTTAAATTCTAGAAGTCTCGAAATCAAATTTGTATCTCTAGAACTAAAAATGAACCTTTAGATCATTACATTTATGCTCAAAACGGCAAAAATCTTCCAAAAATGACCCGTTGGGCATCTGAAACACACCCGAGGCCCCCGGGACCCCGACCAATAATAACAACCAGTCCCAAAATACATTACGGACTTACTCGAGGCCTCAAATCACATCAAACAACGCTAAAATCATGAATCAACCTCCAATCCAAGTTTTATGAACTTTAGAATTTCCAACTTCTATTTCCGATGCCGAAACCTATCAAAACGCGTCCGATTGGCTTCAAATTTTGCACAAAAGTCCAAAATGACATAACGAAGCTATAGAAATTCTCGGAATTCCATTCCGACTGTCGGATCAAAATTTCACCTATTAACCGGAAATCGCCAAAATACTAACTTCGCCAAAATGAGCTAATTTCTTCACCGGACCTCCAAAATTAATTCCGATTGCGCTCCTAGGCCTTAAATCATCCCCCAAACTAACCGAATCATCGGAATTCATTTCCGATCCCTCTAACTCACACATCAACGTCCGGTTGACTTTTCCAAACTAATTCTTCCTTAAAGATACTAATTGTCCCATTTTATACCAAACTCGATCCGAATTGACTCAAATTCACCAAGTACACATACTGAAACATGAATAAGCATTTAACGGGGAATACGGGACGAAAATACAGGAAACAACAGTTCGGTTCGTTACATTCTCCCCAACTAAAACAAACGCTCGTCCTCGAGCGAGTTAAGAAACATACCTGGAGTTTCAAATAGGTGTGGGTACCTGCTCCGCATCTCCTGTTCGGTCTCCCAAGTAGCCTCCTCCACGGGCCAACCTCTCCACTGTACTTTCACTGATGCTATATCTTTTGATCTCAATTTTTGAACCTATCGACTCAAAATAGCCAATTGCTTCACATTATAAGTCAAATTTTCATCTAACTGTACTGTACTGAAATCTAAAATATGAGACGGGTCCCCAATGTACTTCTGGAGCATGGACACATGGAATACCAGATGAACACCCGACAATCTAGGCGGCAAAGCAAGCTCGTAAGCCACCTCTCCAATCCTCCTAAGTACCTCAAATGGTCCAATAAACCGCGGACTCAACTTCCCTTTTTTTTCGAACCTCATAACACCCTTCATCGGCGAAACCTTCAGCAAAACCTTCTCGCCCTCCATAAATGACACATCTCGGACCTTCCGATCCGTATAACTCTTCTGACGCGACGGAGCTATGCGAAGTCTTTCCTGAATCACCTTCACCTTTTCTAAGGCATCCTGGACCAAATTTGTCCCCAAAACCTAGCCTCACCGGGCTCAAACCAATCCACTAGAGTTCTACACCGCCTCCCATATAAGGCCTCATACGGTGCCATCTGAATACTGGACTGATAGTTGTTGTTGTAGGCAAACTCTGCAAGTGGTAAAAATTCAACCCAAGAACCTCCAAAATCAATCACGCAGGCACGCACCATATCCTCCAATATCTGAATAGTACGCTCGAACTGTCCGTCCGTCTGAGGATGAAATGTTGAACTCAACTCCACCTGAGTGCCCAACTCGTGCTGAAAAGTCCTCCAAAACTGAGAAGTGAACTCAGTACCTCTATCCGAGATAATAGTAGCTGGAACACCATGCAACCGCACAATCTCCTGAATAAAGATCCTAGCCAGCCGCTCCGCAGAATATGTGGTACACACCGGAATGAAATGCGCTGACTTGGTCAGCCTATCCACAACGACCCAAATCGAATCAAAATTCTTCAAAGTTCGAGGAAGGCCACTCACGAAATCCATAGTAACTCTCTCCCATTTCCACTCAGGAATGATCATCTGCTGAAGCAAACCGCCCGGTCTCTTATGCTCATATTTCACCTGCTGACAGTTGAGACACCAAGCCACATATCCCACAATGTCTTTCCTCATTCTCCTCCACCAGTAATGTTGTCTCAAGTCCTGATACATCTTCACAGCACCCGGATGGATGGAATACCGCGAACTGTGGGCCTCCTCAAGAATCAAATCTCTAAGCCCATCAACATCGGGCACACAAATACGGCCCTGCATCCTCAATACGCCATCATCACCTATAGTCACATCTTTGGCATTATCATGCTGAACTCTGTCCTTAAGGACAAGCAAATGTGGATCATCATACTGGTGCTCTCTGATGCGATCATATAAGGAAGATCGAGAAACCACACTAGCCAATACTCGACTAGGCTCAGAAATATCTAACCGCTCCAACTGATTGGCCAAGGTCTGAACATCAACTGCAAGAGGCCTCTCCCCAACTGGGATGTAAGCCAAACTCCCCATACTGACTGCCTTTCGGCTCAACGCATCGGCCACTACATTGGCCTTTCCCAGATGATATAGAATGGTAATATCATAGTCTTTAAGTAACTCAAGCCATCTCCGCTGCCTCAAATTAAGATCTTTTTGTTTAAATAAATGCTGAAGACAACGATGATCAGTGAATACCTCACAAGATACGCCATATAAATAGTGCCTCCAAATTTTTAAGGCATGAACTATAGCAGCCAACTCCAAATCATGAACAGGGTAGTTCTTCTCATGGGGCTTCAACTGACGAGAAGCATAAGCAATAACTCTACCCTCCTGCATTAGCACACAACCAATCCCAACTCTGGAAGCATCACAATATACCGTGTATGAACCTGTAGCTGATGGTAACACCAACACTGTAGCTGTGGTCAGAAGTGCCTTGAGCTTCTAAAAGCTCTCCTCACAGTCGCCGGACCATACAAATGGGGCACCTTTCTGAGTCAACTTGGTCAAAGGCGATGCAATAGAAGAAAACCCCTGAACAAATCGGCGATAATAGCCTGCTAGCCCAAGAAAACTCCGAATCTCTGTGACTGAGGACGGTCTAGACCAACTCTGCACTGCTTCTATCTTCCTTGGATCAACCTGTATACCCTCGCTGGACACTATGTGTCCCAAAAATGCCACAGAACTTAGCCAAAATTCACATTTGGAGAATTTTGCATAAAGCTTCTCCTCTCTCAATCTCTGCAACACTACACACAAATGTTGGGCATGCTCCTCCTGGCTACGCGAGTACACCAGGATATCATCAATGAATACAATAACAAATGCATCCAGATAAGGCTGAAATACACTGTTCATCAAATGCATGAACGCTGCTGGGGCATTGGTCAGCCCGAAAGACATAACCAAAAATTCATAGTGACCATATCTAGTCCTGAAGGCAGTCTTGGGAATATCCGACTCCCTGATTTTAAACTGGTGATAGCCCGAACGGAGATCAATCTTAGAAATTACCCTCGCTCCCTGAAGCTGATCAAATAAGTCATCAATGCGAGGAAAAGGATACTTGTTCTTCACTGTTACCTTATTCAACTGCCTATAATCAATGCACATTCTCATTGTGCCATCTTTCTTCTTCACAAATAAAACAGGTGCACCCCACGGGGACACGCTAGGCCGAATGAACCCCTTATCTAGGAGTTCCTGAAGCTGCTCCTTCAATTCTTTCAGCTCTACTGGTGCCATACGATATGGCGGAATAGAAATGGGCTGAGTGCCCGACACTAAGTCAATGCCAAAATCAATATCCCTGTCCGGCGGCATGCCCGGCAGGTCTGCAGGAAATATATCAGGAAAGTCCCTCACAACTGGGACAGAATCAATACTAGGAGTCTCAGCTCCAACATCCCGCAAAAAAGCCAGATATGATAGATAACCCTTCCCAACCATACGCTGGGCTTTCAAGAAAGAAATTACTCTGCTAGAAACATAATCAGTCATGCCACGCCACTCAATCCTCGGAACATCCGGAATAGCCAAAGTAATTGTCTTAGCATGACAGTCTAGAATAGCATGATATGGAGATAACCAATCCATGCCCAGAATAATATCAAAATCTACCATGCTCAACAGCAATAGATCAACTCGGGTCTCCACACCCTCAATAATCACAACACATGACCGGTACACACGGTCCACAACAACAGTATCGCCCACCGAGGTAGATACATGAACAGGTAAAGAAGGAAACTCTCGGGGCATACCCAAATAATGAGCAAAATATGAGGACACATAAGAATAGGCGGAACCGGGATCGAATAATACAGAGGCATATCTGTGGCAGACTGGACAATTCCTGTAATGACATCATTTGAAACAATAACATAAAAAATAATAGGCCCGTCCACCGCCTGATCGACCTTAATCCCCGTAAGCAATAACCGACTCACTAACACGCCTCAAACTGGAACCAATATAGCACAAAATCGTGCAATCAACTTATTTAATAGAAAACTCCCCAACTTGGCTCAAAGAAATAGATCAAAACGCACTCAATAAATCATAACGCACATACTCTATTATTGTCGTAATACCATAGTGAGATTGAACTCACTCCTTCATAAGCTTGTGGAAACACAAATCATCTAGAATTTAAATTCTTCTACAATTCTTGCATTCACTCACATAACAGTTAAGCCCACACTCTAGGCGACCAAATTTAGATTTCAACGCATATTCTTTACTTGTAAATGAGATCTTCTAATAGACAGTATAAGAATCGCACCACCTTAGAACACTCCGCAGGAGATAACCCATATGTTTCACTTCTAATTAATATTTTTGTATACTTTCCACCGTCATTCACATTACACAATCACTTAGTCTTCCTGAGTCTAAACTCATACCGTAATATGAAATTTACTTCACTCCAAACAGGAGACATGAAAAGATTCTTCACGCGCCCATAACTCGGGGCTACACATCAAATCACAATGAAAATCAAACACTTAATAGTTCATCTATTATCCTGACGCCCTTCCTCGTCACCTCCAAGTCATATAGATATATCTCGCAGTACTAACATACTCCTCACGTGGCTATCCAACCATCATTCCCACTAATAGGGACAATACCGGACATATAATTTCAAAACTCTTGCTCGCACAATCAGCACTTCGGTGCTCAAGCCATAGGCAAGGATCCAGCCTCAAGTCCTCCAGACTGGCCTAACATCAAACTCATAGCGATTACGTCTCTCCCTTCATCTGGGGAATTACAAGCCATCAAGGCACATCTAATACTGAGCGCTCGTTCGCGCATACGAACACGTGGATGGAATTGTAAGAGTTACTTTTTTTTCCAGCTGAATCAAGGACGCACGATAAGAATTCAAGAATATGAAGTTTTCCTAAAGGTTCTGCAGCCTCTCGAGGATAAATACAGACGTCTCCGTACCGATCCGCGAGACTCTACTAAACTTGCTTATGACTAGCGAGACCTAGTAACCTAAGCTCTGATACCAACTTGTCACGACCCAAAATCCTAACCCGGTCGTGATGGCGCCTCTCGTGAGGACAAGGCCAACCAATCAACAAAACAGTACATCTCTTTAAAATTACTTAGCAGGAATAAGTCTAAATCATGGGCAATATAATCTTAAATGCGAAATAAACGTGATAGAACAAGGAAAACCCTCCCAACTCAGCCCGAAATCGGGGTGTCACAAGTCATGAGCTACTATAGAGTTTACTAATATTTTACATAGTCTGGAATTATCATAAATAACAAAGATAAGGGGGAAAATAGGGCTGCGGACGTCAACAGCTACCTCGTTACTCCTAGTCACCGCCTGGTCTGGAAAGAATCAGCGCTCAGGAGTGAACTCAACTCTGCCTGTATCTGCACACATGGTGCAGGGAGTAATGTGAGTACTCCGACCCAGTGAGTAATAAAAATAAATAACGACTGAAAGCATGAAATCTCATAACGGCACAATATAGCGCTATCCCAAGCAGTAAAATAAGTTATATAGTAAAATAGTGAGTATCAGATAATTCATCTTTTAAAACAGTAAAGAAAAATAATTTCCACAGAAAGGATAAATCAAAAGCTTGCCCCTCTGGCTCAATATGTAAATATCAGTATAGTATCAGCCCCTCGGGCTCACTCCCAACTCACCACACACAAGCAACGGCCTCTCGGGCCCACTCCCAACTCACTTGGGTACCCTGCGCTCACTGGGGGTGTGTACAGACTCCAGAGGGGCTCCTACAGCCCAAGCGCAATATCAATAGGCCTGAAAGCCTTCACACATCACATATGAGGCCTGAAAACCTCCTCATATAACACTCGAGGCCTGAAAACCTCCTCACATCACTCAACATATCCTCACGTATGGCCCTCAGCCTCAATCAGTCCAGAAAATAATCATAAGCCTCTTGGGCATCAGTAAAACAATAGTGCTTAGCTCAACAGCATTATAAATATCATTAAATCTCGAGTTGAGTATAAATGTAGCTGAGTTCACAAAATAATATAATTCAATTGGACTGAGTTCAAATAATATTTCAATTCGTGAGGAAAATAGTGATGTAAATTCATAAAAGATTTCAGATAATTGGCACGAAACCCAAATATGGCAATAAGCCCAATCATAGTGAAAAACAATAAATCTTTATCAATTACGCGGTAAAAATATCAACTAGGATGAACCAAGTCACAATCCCCAATAGTAAATGACCCTGCGCTCATCATACAATGCGTGTATCATCTCAACATAGCAATATGTTGTGCAATCCGGGGTTTCAAACCCTCAGTGCATCATTTAAAATCATTACTCACCTCAAGACGGTCCAACGTCTACTCCGCTATGCCCTTGCCTCTCGAATTTACCTCTTCGCGCATCGAATCTGGGCAAAACCACAACGAATACATTACAATAGCCTAAGGGAATATAACCCGATCGAAAAGACTCGAAAAATATCGAAATTCACGAAATTCGCAAAACCCGAACCCCGAACCCACTTCTCGAAAAATTACGAAAGTTACATCACCGGATTCCTCGTCGTTCCACGAGTCCGTACATATAAAATTTACCAAAATCAGAATTCAAATGACCCCTCAAATCTTCAAATCTTATTTTCAAATCCCTAGGCATAAATCTTCAATTTACTCCTCAAAAACATGTAATCTAGTCGGATTATTCGATGATAATTCAATATTATTGGAGTAGAAATAATCACAAGTGACTTACCTCAAGATTTCCCAAGATTTCTTGCTAAAAATCGCCCAAAATTCGATACCTCAAGATTTTACGCGCGGGTACTATTCACTGCTGCAGAAAATACAGCAGCTTTTAAGAAATTTGCAGCACAGCCATTTTTCACTAAAATGGCTCTAACTCCATCATACGAACTCGGTAGATGATTCTTGTTCCTATGAGTCACAAATAATAATACGAACACAACCCTTCAATAGAAACTCAATTCGGAGCTTGTTTGCCCAGTTCAATACCCATTTCGCTCGTTAAATAATTAACTCACATTTCACGTCAAAAACCCAATCGCGACTTGATGAAATTAAACCAAAATTTCCAGATCAGTCCTATAATTCATGATTTAAATTTTGGAAGTCTCGAAATCAAATTTGGATCTCTAAAACTAAAAATGAACCTTTAGATCATTACATTTATGCTCAAAACGGCAAATATCTTCCAAAAATGACCCGTTGGGCTTCCGAAACACACCCGAGGCCCCCGGGACCCCGACCAATAATACCAACCAGTCCCAAAATACATTACGGACTTACTCGAGGCCTCAAATCACATCAAACAACGCTAAAATCATGAATCAACCTCCAATCCAAGTTTTATGAACTTTAGAATTTCCAACTTCTATTTCCGATGCCGAAACCTATCAAATCGCGTTCGATTGGCTTCAAATTTTGCACAGAAGTCCAAAATGACATAACGAAGCTACATAAATTCTCTCAATTCCATTCCGACCGTCGGATCAAAATTTCACCTATCAACCGGAAATCGCCAAAATACTAATTTCGCCAAAATGAGCTAATTTCTTCACCGGACCTCCAAAATTAATTCCGATTGTGCTCTTAGGCCTTAAATCATCTCCCGAAACTAACCGAATCATCAGAATTCAATTTCGAGCCCTCTAACTCACAAGTCAACGTCTGGTTGACTTTTCCAAACTAATTCTTCCTTAAAGAGACTAATTGTCCCATTTTATACCAAACTCGATCCGAAGTGACTCAAATTCACCAAGTACACATATTGAAACATGAATAAGCATTTAACAGGGAATACGGGACGAAAATACAGGAAACAACGGTTCGGATCGTTACAAATAGTAGGTATGCTCACAAACCAAGGATGCAAACTTACTATTATCCCCGTCCTACTCCTCAAGATGTGTTGATTGAGGAACGCGATTGGAATCAGACTAATACGTCTTATAGCGGTTCCAAAATTTATGAATGGAATCTTAATGGTTTAACTGATAGACAATTAACCATTCTCGTACATAGAATGCTTATGTATTCGGCTATCTGCAAAAGTGTTAAAAATACGGATAGAACTATTTGCAAAATGATTATTGCAGGCTTTACTGGCCAACTTCGTGGTTGGTGGGATAATTATTTATCTGTTGAAGAAAAGGCTTTCGTTATTAATGATACAGCCGTAGACGATGGTGTTGATAATATAGGTATGGCTCTAGTTAAGGGTAGAGAAGATGCAGTGTATACCCTTATCCTTACAATTTTAGAGCATTTCAATGGTAGATTTATCTCAAATCATGAGACCATCAGAACCTTACTTAATGGGCTTAGATGTAAGACCCTTAGTGAATTTAGATGGTATAAAGATACTTTTATGAGTAGGGTTATGGAACTACCCGAGAATAAATATGAGCATTGGAAAGCTAAGTTTATAGACGGCCTCCCTTCCTTATTTGCTGAAAGGGTAAGGAAAGTATTAAGAGGTAGTTACAGTGAAATTTAGTATGGTTATTATACCTACAAAAGTTTATCACGTGATCTAGCCCCTCTATACGACAGGCTGAAAAAGGATCATAAGAAGCCTTGGACTGACCAGCATACTACGTTAGTCAAAAATATTAAACAACGTGTTAAGTCTTTACCTTGCTTAACTCTTGCTAATCCTACATGGCAAAAAATTATTGAGACTGATGCGTCCAACATTGGCTACGGTGGGATTTTAAAACAAGTGAATCCCAACAATAAGAGTGAATACCTGATAAGATTTCACTCTGGTAAATGGACCGAAGCCCAGAAGAAATATGCTACTGTGGCTCATGAAATGTTGATTAATGTTAAATGTATTTTAAAATTTCAAGACGATCTATATAATCAAAAGTTTTTAATAAAAACTGATGCTCAATCTATTAAATATATGTTTGACAAAGATTTCAAACATGATGCATCTAAATTAATTTTTGCTAGATGGCAAGCTCAACTGGCGCCTTTTGATTTTGAAATTCAATACAAAAAAGGAATTGATAATTCCCTTCCGGATTTCTTATCCCGAGAATACCTTGATTAATTATGAATTTCTATACAACTTTTTTAGAGGAAGAATTGTTAATTACTATCCTGAAAGTGGTTAGATTAAATCGAGATCTACAAAGTCTCAAAATTGATTTGATAATTGAAGATATCGTTGATATCTTGATTGAAAATCATAATCATGTTGAAATTGTTAGGAATTCATACCTATACTAAAATTTTTAGGGATGATATGCTGGATTATTACTTCTCAGAATAAATTGACTTGTTATTTGTGCAGAATGAACCCTTCATGGGCCACCAGAGGCAGAGGTAGGGGAAGATATTCCCCTAGTAGATCATATTCTCAAGGATCGTCATACGGATCCTCATCAAATTCTCCAGTGATACAAGCAGGAAAAGGGAGTTTAATAAACTCAAAGATTTTTCATAAAGGAGATTCTTCATCAGGTCCGTCTATACAGCTGGATGATATTCTAGAAGATGATCCATTATATGGTCATCTACAGGCATATTTGGCTTCCAAAAAGCAAAGTAATACATTTGCTTCAATCGCTAGAGAAGAAGACAACGATGATATTAAGTCTTACGAAAAATTACCAAAGAAACAAATAACATTTCTCCTAGAAAACTCTGAGATTCAGCGAAAAGATGAACCATGGAAGATATTCCAGAGATATCTGATTAATGGATTATACTACCCGGGTGAATTATATAAAACTCGCACTTATTATGAGACTATTCTAATCAGTACAGGTAGTGCAGAATTCCAGCACTTTTCGGGTTATAACACAAATGAGAACGTTTATAACTTCTCAAAAATCATTATCAAACAGATTATATCTGTTGAAGAATGGGGGATTTCAACAATGAAAGAAAGGCAGATAAGACTTAATAAATCACCCATGAATTTTAATTATTGGGATTATATCCAAGCATTTGATAGAGTGCTTTATTATAACAACGAGAGGCATAAACATACTTGGTTTATTAAAGTATGTGCAAAAATATTTACAGGACCTATCCCCAACTGATTTTTAAATTGGTGGTCATATCACGGTCCCACAACGAAAATCCTGCCTGAGCCCCTTAAGTTATACAAAGAATGGGCAAAAATTTCACCATTCCTAACCGAGTTATATCACGCAGATCATATCTGTTGCCTAGAAAAAATTGATCAAATTTGTTTCTTTATTGAATTCTCTATCCCATGGATTCATAAATGGACTCCTGAATTAGGTTTTACGGAGGAATAAATCCCTTGCTTATACAGGGTATTTTACAATAATTTTTGGGACAAATTGATGAAGAATGATCCCAAAACAAAAATGTTATATGGACAAGAATTATTGGATTCTTTTAAAATACAAATCCAAGTATACTCGTCCACTCCACAGAAGAAAATATTTGATGACAGCTCTGTCAAACATATTGCTCGAAGAATCTCTGTTCAAGACGAAGATAAAACCGAATTAGTAAATAAATATCTGGAAGAAGTAAAAAGAAATTTACTTCAAACTTTGAATCAATGTGAAAGATCAGACACATTAATGCACAGTGAAACAAGTGGCGATGATATCGCAGAAGAAGATTCACAGCCGATGCAGCCAGAAAAAATATTATCTGACAAAGAGAGAGAAAAGGTGGAAAATTACGTCCAAGAAATGAACGATTTAGACAAAAGAGGACTTTGACTAAAGTCGCCGAAGACCCCACAGAACAGTAGATACACTGTTCCCAACAGTAGAAACACTGTATAAGGGACTCAGATACGCTATTCCCAACAGTAGAAAAACTGTATAGGGACCTAGTTGTGGGACCCAATCTACTATTTAAAGATTATTTATGTTTTTTTTTCCTTCTTTAAATAGAGGACCTCTTCATTTGAAGAGGCATGTTGTGAGAACCCCCTCTCTCTCTAATCTCTCTCTCTCTAAACTCTCTCCTTCTTGTAAAGCTTTTAGCTTATTAGTTTTGTAAATCAGTTGAAGATTAATAAAAGTTTTGAACTTCAGTTCATCTTCAGGGCCTTGCTTCTCGACCTTAAAGGTATTTATTTTATTTTATTATATAGTATTTTTTATACTTAGTTTCTCTCCCCAGCCGTGACTATGTCCGGCTAAACAGATTCATATCTATGTTGAAAAACTAATTTCTCTTGCATATTAACCATGAAGAATCCAGACTCTTTCAAAATATAAAGGAATTTTAATATAGTTTCTTGGCTTGGTTCCAAGATTGTGGTACAGTCGACTCTGGTACTACTCTTATTGGCTTTGCCTTAGTGGCTACGTCTAGCCAGCTGTGACATTAAAGCCCGTTGAAGCTGTCAAAAGGGCTATCCCTTTCACAGTTAGAAATGCTAGACACATGGGCTCAATAAGAGTATGTATCGGACCTAGACAGGCCCCTTTCTTGGGTAAAATGATAGATCCTTCCATACAGTCATTAAAACTATAATAAAATTCCCGTATATTTCGAATCTTTACTGGTCGCGTGGACTACCGCCCGCCTACCCTGATCCTGGTGAAAATGGTATCATAGCCTAGGAATTTTCGTGGTAAATATGTAATAGATATGAAATATTCAACATATATATGAAGCTTTTGGAATGGATCTGGGAGAAACAAGTACTAAAAGTACTAGACTTGAAGAGGTAGATATACCTCAAAACCTTGATTTATTAAATAAATGGACAATTCCTAAAGTTTCTATAAAAAACATTTATGATTATGGTTGGTTTGATAAACTTTCTTATAAACAATTGATAAAAACGACTGAACAGTCTTTGGCATTAAATTCGTCTGTACAGACTATTCGTTTGTTAAACAAACACGATATAGATTTATATAAACATCATTATCATTATCTGCATATTGGTATGGTTCAAATTGCGTTTAAACCGTTAACCCTTAAAGGATTACCAGAGAACTTTTTAGCAGCTCTTAGAGATGCTAGAAATCTGAACTTCAGACAGTCTCTGATGGGTTCGATTGAATCTACTGTGGCCTATGGTCCAGTATATTTTAATACTCAACCCAATCTGCAACTATCTCTTTCTGATGTTAATATTCTTGATGCCTTGACTTTAAATGTGAAAATGCATGGTTATAATTATGCGCCTGGTTTTGAACTTATATGTCTGTCTTATAGGATTTATTTTAAATTATTATCTACTTTGAATCCTAGATGTAAGTTATATGATACATCAGATCAGACCATACTGGTAGAAACCAACTTTGCAAGGTCCAAGGTCACCACTAGGAGACCTATTAGGTGGGAAGAAATTAATTTCCCAACTACTTGGACTTTAAATTCGGTTATATCCCCAAGTCAGATTACTAACGACTTGTCGAATACTGAATTTTCGCATGTTACTCAAAATTCGGATGGTAGGATTTGTATTCAATTTGATGATAAGTCTACTATTTATAATAGACATTCGTTTTCTAATCATAGACTTCTACCTGCTATTCAACATATTTATCCTATTGAACCAGTCTACGGTCCAGCTCGCAATCGTGCAACCTCTTTACACACTATTACTAGTAAAGTTAGTAATAAACCTGTCGAAAGGGTTGAAAGGGTTAAAGTTAACCCTCAAACAAATATTGTTCAGGACAATGACAATATTTCAGATAAGGATATTCCTTCTGTATCCGAGATGGATTTCGACCCCAATAGTACTTAATGATTCCACACCAAATTGATTTTAGCCCCGGTTCTCGGGCACGAAAATATATTCAAAAGGAATTTTTTAGTGATAAATGGAGCCAGTTTAAAACGTGGTTTTTTGATGCTTATAGCAAAGATGATTTGAATAGTATTTCTCAAGAATTTTATGAAACTTGTGCTTTGCATAATCAAATTATGTATTTTGTTCCTTGGTTTATAACAACATATTTGCCTCTTTATATAAAGGTATTAGAAAGATCTTATAAAGATGGAAGTGGTAATATTACTAAAGCCATTTATCCTCCTCAGGCCCCCTTTATTTTACCTAATAATACTTAGTAGGGATATCATCTTCGGAGAAGTTTTCTTCAAAAGGAAGAGTTACAATATGCCTTTTTCGGTTCCAAAAGGAACTAGGGTGATCGGCACAGACATCAACAGCCATCTGTTTAGCAATCAATTTATTTTTTTGCTGAACCTTAGCAGATTGTAAAGTATCGAATATATTCATGCTCAATATTTCTGATTGTAATGAATTAACATGCATTTGTTTCATATTAGTCAAGGCGTTAATATCTCTAGTTACGGGATCTGTAACAAAAGAATAACTTATCTCTCTATCTTGATAAGTAGCATAAAAACCCTGTGCATCTATGTTATTAAAAGGGTAAATAGCATTAATAAAAGGGGTTCCGAGTATAATCAGAGGGTATAACTGGTTTTTTACCAAAAAGAAGAAATGAGGAATACAAACTCTATTTTGGCAAATACGAGTATTTGGTAATTTATACTCTATATCTAAAGCATGACCAGAAGCAGAATTCGACCAATTCAGCATTCATCTGAAAATATTTAGTAGGAACAAGACCCTCTCGAATACAACTTACATCTGCTCCACTATCAATCATTGCTACATCAGTTAGAGAGAAAGTATTATCAATCAAGCTAGTACATTTAATGTACCACTTATGATCCGTAACAACCTGCATCATTCCTAAAAACATATTAGAATTTTCATTAATCGAATCAATCTGATCATAAATTTCTTTTCCCTTTTCATTTGACGATTCGGAAATTCCTTTAGCCGAAAAATCAGTTGGAAAATCAGTTAGAGAATTATTTTTCTCAATTTGAGTAATCCGGTGATCACAAATCATTTGATTTTGTTTAAGAGACTTAATTTCTTTTTCAAATTCTCAATTTCGATTTTCAAATCATCAAAAGAAGCATCTCTGCTAGGTGTACTGGACTTATGAAGTCGTTTATTAATTTCAGACAAAGAATAAGGCACAAAATGTTCAAATTCGTTCTTATATTTTTCAAAAGGTTTTGAACTACTAAAACTAGAACTTGCAGCTAGATTAATAATTTTTTCACAAAGTTTTTCATCAGTAACTTCTTTTAAAAGTTCTATTACATTATCTGATGTAATAGTTTTCATATTTAAATCATGAAATTGTGATTGAAATTTATAAAATTTGTCATCATCAAAAGTACAAATATCACCTTTGCAAGCAGTGCAAGAAGTCCAACATTTTTATCACTATCAGATAAATCAATTAAATCAACTTCATCTTCAGATTCAGTTTCAGAGTAATAGTCAGATTCTGATCCTGAAATGTATAACAAGCCATAAACCTTATCGCGTAACTCATCATCGAGTTCTAAGGTTTTCAGCTTTTGAAGCTTGCAATTTGGAGAAATATGACCAAACTTTCCACACTTATAACACTTAATATCAGCGAGATCTCTCTTTGATCTATTCTTCGTAAATCGAGTAGATTTCCGATGCTCTTTTCTAATATCACGCTCTTCCTTAGACCTATATCTAGACCTCTTTTTCTTATACGGGCTATCCGGGTTAGGATACCTATGATATCTATGTTTCTTCTTCTTCCTACTTTGAGTAGAGGTTCTGGGTAAACCGAACTGGGTACAAAAGTCTCCTAATTGGGATTTCTCTTTAAGCTTATCAATCTTAAGCTGTCTAGAAAGCTTTAGCTCATTACACAAGTTTAATCCTTCTTGTGTACACACTCCTATAAGTTTGCCACAGGTATAATTACCATACTGAATTTCACCGTAACTACCTCTTAATACTTTCCTTACCCTTTCAGCAAATAAGGAAGGGAGGCCGTTTATAAACTTAACTTTCCAATGCTCATATTTATTCTCGGATAGTTCCATAACCCTACTCATAAAAGTATCTTTATACCATCTAAATTCACTAAGGGTCTTACATCTAAGCCCATTAAGTAAGGTTCTGATGGTCTCATGATTTGAGGTAAATCTACCATTGAAATGCTCTAAAATTGTAAGGATAAGGGTATACACTGCATCTTCTCTACCCTTAACTAGAGCCATACCTATATTATCAACACCCTCGTCTACGGCTGTAGCATTAATAACGAAAGCCTTTTCTTCAACAGATAAATAATTATCCCACCAGCCACGAAGTTGGCCAGTAAAGCCTGCAATAATCATTTTGCAAATAGTTCTATCCGTATTTTTAACACTTTTGCAGATAGTCGAATACAAAAGCATTCTATGTACGAGAATGGTTAATTGTCTATCAGTTAAACCATCAAGATTCCATTCATAAATATCGGAACCGCTATAAGACGTATTAGTCTGATTCCAATCGCGTTCCTCAATCAACACATCTTGAGGAGTAGGACGGGGATAATAGTAAGTTTGCATCCTTGGTTTGTTAGCATACCTACTATTGGGTTTAACTATACCTTGAGTTTATTAAACTCTGACCATGTCTCAGTTTTATAATCAGAAATGGTCTCAATTCTATCAGCAAATTTTTCAGATAAATCAATTGTTCTAACATTCAAACCAGAAAGCTTTTTATGGAGGAGTTGTGCTAAGTCATCAAGAGATTTAAATTTAAAATCCTGAATCTCAGTAGGTCTTTGAATATGAGTAAGAATAGCTTGATCAACTATTTTACTTCCTGAAGTGGAGGCAATATCAGTTGGTCCTCTCTTAGTACTCATTTCTTTTATTAAAACAGTCAAATCATCAAGTTTTTTATCAAGAGAACCGATATGTTCTCCTAAAATCTTTACATATAAACCCAAATAATTGTTTTGAGAAATCAATTTATTAATTTCTACGATACTAATAGCTGCAACGTTATCAGCAATAAATTTTTGAAAGGCAGTGAAGGTAATACCAGTATTATTAGGTAAAATAAAGGGGGCCTGAGGAGGATAAATGGCTTTAGTAATATTATCATTCCCATCTTTATAAGATCTTTCTAGTACCTTTATATAAAGAGGCAAATAAGTTGTTATAAACCAAGGAACAAAATACATAATTTGATTATGCAAAGCACAAGTTTCATAAAATTCTTGAGAAATACTATTCAAATCATTTTTGCTATAAGCATCAAAACCCACGTTTTAAACTGGCTACATGTATCACTAAAAAATTCCTTTTGAATATATTATCGTGCCCGAGAACCGGGGCTAAAATCAATTTGGTGTGGAATCATTAAGTACTATTGGGGTCGAAATCCATCTCGGATACAGAAGGAATATCCTTATCTGAAATATTGTCATTGTCCTGAACAACATTTGTTTGAGGGTTAACTTTAACCCTTTCAACCCTTTCGACAGGCTTATTACTAACTTTACTAGTAATAGTGTGTAAAGAGATTGCACGATTGCGAGCTGGACCGTATACTGGTTCAACAGGAGAAATATGTTGAATAGCAGGTAGAAGTCTATGATTAGAAAACGAATGTCTATTATAAATAGTAGACTTATCATCAAATTGAATACAAATCCTACCATCCGGATTTTGAGTAACATGCGAAAATTCAGTATTCGACAAGTCGTTAGTAATCTGACTTGGGGATATAACTGAATTTAAAGTCCAAGTAGTTGGGAAATTAATTTCTTCCCACCTAATAGGTCTCCTAGTGGTGACCTTGGACCTTGCAAAGTTGGTTTCTACCAGTATGGTCTGATCTGATGTATCATATAACTTACATCTAGGATTCAAAGTAGATAATAATTTAAAATAAATCCTATAAGATAGACATATAAGTTCAGAACCAGGCGCATAATTATAACCATGCGTTTTCACATTTAAAGTCAAGGCATCAAGAATATTAACATCAGAAAGAGATAGTTGCAGATTGGGTTGAGTATTAAAATATACTGGACCATAGGCCACAGTAGATTCAATCGAACCCATCAGAGACTGTCTGAAGTTCAGATTTCTAGCATCTCTAAGAGCTGCTAAAAAGGTCTCTGGTAATCCTTTAAGGGTTAACGGTTTAAACGCAATTTGAACCATACCAATATGCAGATAATGATAATGATGTTTATATAAATCTATATCGTGTTTGTTTAGAAAACGAATAGTCTGTTCAGACGAATTTAATGCCAAAGACTGTTCAGTCATTTTTATCAATTGTTTATAATAAAGTTTATCAAACCAACCATAATCATAAATGGTTTTTATAGAAACTTTAGGAATTGTCCATTTATTTAATAAATCAAGGTTTTGAGGTATATCTACCTCTTCAAGTCTAGTACTTTTAGTACTTGTTTCTCCCAGATCCATTCCAAAAGCTTCATATCTATGTTGAATCTTTCATATCTATTACACATTTACCATGAAAATTCCTAGGCTCTGATATGAAAATTCCTATTACACATTTATGTTGAGTCTACTATTTATAATAGACATTTGTTTTCTAATCATAGACTTCTACCTGCTATTCAACATATTTCTCCTGTTGAACCAGTCTACGGTCCAGCTTGCAATCGTGCAGCCTCTTTACACACTATTACTAGTAAAGTTAGTAATAAGCCTGTCGAAAGGGTTTAAAGGGTTAAAGTTAACCCTCAAACAAATATTGTTCAGGACAATGACAATATTTCAGATAAGGATATTCCTTCTGTATCCGAGATGGATTTCGACCCCAATAGTACTTAATGATTCCACACCAAATTGATTTTAGCCCCGGTTCTCGGGCACGAAAATATATTCAAAAGGAATTTTTTAGTGATAAATGGAGCCAGTTTAAAACGTGGTTTTTTTATGCTTATAGCAAAGATGATTTGAATAGTATTTCTCAAGAATTTTATGAAACTTGTGCTTTGCATTCAAATTATGTATTTTGTTCTTTGGTTTATAACAACTTATTTGCCTACTATTTAAAGATTCTTTATTTTTTTTTCTTCTTTAAATAGTGGACTTCTTCATTTGAAGAGGCAGGTCGTGAGAACCACCTCTCTCTCTAATCTCTCTCTCTAAACTCTCTCCTTCTTGTAAAGCTTTTAGCTTATTAGTTTTGTAAATCAGTTGAAGATTAATAAAAGTTTTGAAGTTCAGTTCATCTTCAGGGCCTTGCTTCTCGGCTTTAAAGGTATTTATTTTATTTTATTATATAGTATTTTTTATACTTAGTTTCTCTCCCAAGTCATGACTATGTCCGGCAACCGAGTTATATCACGCAGATCATATCTGTTGCCTAGAAAAAATTGATCAAATTTGTTTGTTTATTGAATTCTCTATCCCATGGATTCATAAATGGACTCCTGAATTAGGTTTTACGGAGGAAAAAATCCCTTGCTTATACAGGGTATTAAAATTTCTTTATATTTTGAAAGAGTCTGGATTCTTCCTGGTTAATATGCAAGAGAAATTAGTTTTTCAACATAGATATGAATCCGTAAGAAAATTGTAATACAAAACGGTTTAGTAATTTCTAAACCAAAAATGAGTCTATTCCAAACAAATGTTCGATTTTTAGGTCATAATATTTGCCAAGGAAAAATTACCCCGATACAAAGATCGATTGATTTTTCCTCAAAATTTCCTGATGTTATTACTAACAGGACTCAATTACAAAGATATTTGCCTCTTTAAATAAAGGTACTAGAAAGATCTTATAAAGATGAGAGTGATAATATTACTAAAGCCACTTATCCTCCTCAGGCCCCCTTTATTTTACCTAATAATACTGGTATTACATTCACTGCCTTTCAAAAATTTATTGATGATAACATTGCAGCTATTAGTATCGTAGAAATTAAAAAATTGATTTCTCAAAACAATTATTTAGGTTTATATGTAAAGATTTTAGGAGAACGTATCAGTTCTCTTGATAAAAAACTTGATGATTTGACTGTTTTAATAAAAGAAATGAGTACTAAGAGAGGACCAACTGATATTGCCTCCACTTCAGGAAGTAAAACAGTTGATCAAGCTATTCTTACTCATATTCAAAGACCTCCTGAGATTCAGGATTTTAAATTTAAATCTCTTGATGACTTAGCACAACTCCTCGATAAAAAGCTTTTTGGTTTGAATGTTAGACCAATTGATTTATCTAAAAAATTTGCTGATAGAATTGAGACCGTTTCTGATTATAAAACTGAGACATGGTCAGAGTTTAATAAACTCAAAGGTATAGTTAAACCCAATAGTAGGTATGTTGACAAACCAAGGATGCAAACTTACTATTATCCCCGTCCTACTCCTCAAGATGTGTTGATTGAGGAACGCGATTGGAATCAGACTAATACGTCTTATAGCGGTTCCGAAATTTATGAATGGAATCTTGATGGTTTAACTGATAGACAATTAACCATTCTCGTACATAGAATGCTTATGTATTTGTCACGACCCAAATCCCGGTCGTGATGGCGCCCAGCACACTACTAGGCAAGCCTGACCATTATTCAACACTTAACCCAATTTATCAAAAATAGCGGAAAGAAATACCAATTAAGCAAGATTAAAGTACTGAAGAATTTAACAAAATACACAATATAATCTCACTAGGACCCGGTGTCACGAATCTGAGCCTCTAGAATACAGAATATCATCCTAATACATGGTATATCCAAAGTCTGATAATGCAAAAATAAAGAGATAGGATAGGAGGGAGAAGATCAATGGCTGCGAACGTCGTGCAGCTACCTCGATACTCCCAGAAGCTGGATCTGCTGATCAACTAGATCTACTAAGCCTGAGACTGCCCTGGATCTGCACACAAGGTGCAGGGAGTAAAGTGAGTACTCCGACCCAGTGAGTAATAAAAGTAACTACAGTCCGAAGAAAAGAAAATCCAGTAAATACACAAAGTAAGCTAAAATCCAAATATACAGCAACATATGGAACTGAGCAGCTAAACATCAGTATAAATACAAATATATGAATGCAATGCAATGCATATGATGGTGCCCTCTCGTACCCACTGCGGCGTGCAGCCCGAGCCATCCATATTTATTTATCGTCGACGGCGCTCACTGGGGGTGTGTACAGACTCCGGAGGGGCTCCTACAGCCCAAGCGCAATATCTTGGTCAGTCATTGTTACCTGACCGGTCAGCCATTGTTACCTGACCAATTTATATCATACAGTGTCATTGTTACCACTGTTCAAGTATATCATCCAGTGTCATTGTTACCACTATTTCAATTATATCACACAGTGTCATTGTTACTACTGTTTCAAGTATATCACACAGTGTCATTGTTACTACTGTTTCAAGTATATCACACAGTGTCATTGTTACCACTGTTTCAAGTCACTTTATAATCAGTCCAGAAAATAATATAATAAGCCCCTTGGGCATTTACAAAACAGGAGTTCCCAGCCCGGAATACATTTAAAAATATCATTTAAGTTTTCAACACTTAGAATTATGGCTGAGTTTGCAAAACAGCACTTAAAACCTTGGACTGAAATTAAATGATATGCAAATCATGCTAAGCAGTAATATCAATCCTCGAAGGATTTTACAAATCGGCACAAGGCCCCAAACATGGCATCAAGCCCCATAATATCAATGAAGTATGTGTATCAATCACCAATATAGTATAAACATCACACAGGATGGACCAAGTCACAATCCCCAATAGTATCCGACCCCGCACTCGCCATGGAGTGCGTGTCACACCTTAATATAGCGTTACGATGTGAAAGTCCGGGGTTTCAAACCCTCAGAACAGCATTTACATCTATTACTCACCTCAAGACGGCCAAAAGTCTACTCCGCGATGCCCTTTCCTTTCGAATCGACCTCCTCGCGCTTCGAATCTTGCCAAAACCACAAGGAATATATTATAATAGGCTAAGGAAATATAACTCAATCGAAAAGACTCGAAAAATATCGAAAATCACGAAATTTGCAAAACCCGAGCCCCGGGCCCACTTCTCGAAAAATTACGAAAGTCACATCATCGGATTCCTCGTCTCGCCACGAGTCCGTAGATATAAAATTTACCAAAATCGGAGTTCAAATGACCCCTCAAATCTTTATTTTAGAATTTCAATCTCAAGCCATAATTTCTTATAATTTTGCTATGTTTTCATGGATTTCAAGGATGATTCTTCAATAAAATCATGTATTTAACTCATAAAACTTACCTCCAATCGATCTCAGTTGAAACTCCCTTCAATCCCCGTCCAAAAGCTCTCAAAATGACTGAAAATGATGGAAAAATGACCCAAAATCGGATATAAACTCACTGCCCAGATTTTTCGCAATTACTGTTCACCCACGCGGTACTGTTCACGAGCGGGGTACTGTTCACTGCTGCTAAAAAAATGCACCAGCATCCAATTTAAATTGCAGCACAGCCATTTTTCACTAAAATGGCTCTAACTCCATCATACGAACTCAGAATTAGACGATTCTTGTTCCTATGAGTCACAAATAATAATACGAACACAACCCTTCAATCAAAACTCAATTCGGAGCTCATTTGCCCAGTGCGATATCCATTTCGCTCGTTAAACAATTACTCATGTTTCGCGTCAAAAACCTAATCGCGACTTGCTGAAATTAGACCAAAATTTCCAGATCAGTTCTATAATTCATTATCAAAATTCCGGAAGTCTCGGAATCAAATTTGGATCTCTAGAACTAAAAATGAACCTTTAGATCATTACATTTATGCTCAAAACGGCAAAACTCTTCCAAAATTTGTCCGAGCCTCATGGGATCCCAACAAAGTATACTAACAAGTCCCATAATATGACACAAACTTAGTTGTTCCTTCGAAACACCAAAAACAACGCAAAAATACTAAATTCACCACGGATTCAAGCCTATGAACTTTGAAACTTTAAATTTTCACATCCTATGTCGAAACACGTCAAAACTAGTCCGAATGATCTCAAATTTTGCAGACAAGTCCAAAATGACATAACGAAGCTACAGCAACTCTCGGAATTCTATTCTGAGCCTCGGATCAAAATCTTACCTATCAACTGGAATTCGCCAAAATACTAACTTTGCCGATTCAAGCTTAATTCTACACCGGTCATCACAAAAATATTCCGGACATACTCCTAAGTCCCAAATCACCTAACAAAGTTATCCGAACCATAAAATTCGCATTTCGAGCGCTCTAACGCATAAGTCAATATCCGGTTGACTTTTCCAACTTAAGCTTCCTTAAAAGAGACTAAGTGTCTCAAACCTTACCAAAATCATTCAGGAATAAGTTCAAATTTTGCACACAAGTCACATTCGACATTACGGACTTGCCCCAACTTTCGAAATCGCATTCCGACCCCGATATCAAAATTTTCACTTCCGGTCGAATTTTCTCAAAAACCTTCAAATTTCTATATTTAGCCAAACGGCTCCAAAATGACCTACGGACCTCCAAATTCACTTCCGATCGCGCTCCCAAATCCAGAATCACCATACGGAGCTACTCCCAGTCTCGGAATTCCAAACGGACATCAAAACACTGAAATGCATTTTAAGCCAAACTGATGCAATTTCTTCTAAAATGCTATCTTCCACAATATGCGCCAAAACGCTCCCGGGTTATCCAAAACCCGATCCGGGCATACGCCCAAGTACGAAATCATCATACGAACCTGCTGGAACCTTCGGATCCCAATATCGAGGTCTTTTACTCAAAATTCCAATCCTAGTTCATTTCTTCAATTTTAAGCTTTCAAAATGGGAATTTCCATTTAGATTTGACTCCAAACTTCCTGAATTTTAATTCTGACCATACACTCAAGTCAATATACCTGAGATGAAGCTGCTCATGGCCTCAAACTTCTGAATGATGCGCCGGAGCTCAAAACACCGATCGGGTCGTTACAATATTCGACTATCTGCAAAAGTGTTAAAAATACGGATAGAACTATTTGCAAATTGATTATTGTAGGCTTTACTGGCCAACTTCGTGGCTGGTGGGATAATTATTTATCTGTTGAAGAAAAGGCTTTCGTTATTAATGCTACAGCCATAGACGAGGGTGTTGATAATATAGGTATGGCTCTAGTTAAGGGTAGAGAAGATGCAGTGTATACCCTTATCCTTACAATTTTAGAGCATTTCAATGGTAGATTTACCTCAAATCATGAGACCATCAGAACCTTACTTAATGGGCTTAGATGTAAGACCCTTAGTGAATTTAGATGGTATAAAGATACTTTTATGAGTAGGGTTATGTAACTACCCGAGAATAAATATGAGCATTGGAAAGCTAAGTTTATAGACGGCCTCCCTTCCTTATTTGCTGAAAGGGTAAGGAAAGTATTAAGAGGTAGTTACGGTGAAATTTAGTATGGTTATTATACCTATGGTAAACTTATAGGAGTGTGTACACAAGAAGGATTAAACTTGTGTAATGAGCTAAAACTTTCTAGACAGCTTAAGATTGATAAGCTTAAAGAGAAATCCCAATTAGGTGACTTTTGTACCCAGTTCGATTTACCCGGAACCTCTACTCAAAGTAGGAAGAAGAAGAAACACAGATATCATAGGTATCCTAACCCGGATAGCTTGTATAAGAAAAAGAGGTCTAGATATAGGTCTAAGGAAGAGCGTGATATTAGAAAAGAGCATCGGAAATCTACTTGATTTACGAAGAATAGATCAAAGAGAGATCTCGCTGATATTAAGTGTTATAAGTGTGGAAAGTTTGGTCATATTTCTCCAAATTGCAAGCTTCAAAAGCTGAAAACCTTAGAACTCGATGATGAGTTACGCGATAAGGTTTATGGCTTGTTATACACTTGAGGATCAGAATCTGACTATTACTCTGAAACTGAATCTGAAGATGAAGTTGATTTAATTGATTTATCTGATAGTGATAAAAATGTTGATACTTCTTGCACTGCTTGCAAAGGTGATATTTGTACTTGTGATGATGACGAATTTTATAAATTGCAATCACAATTTCATGATTTAAATATGAAAACTATTACATCTGATAATGTAATAGAACTTTTAAAAGAAGTTACCGATGAAAAATTAAAAATTATTAATCTAGCTGCAAGTTCTAGTTTTAGTAGTTCAAAACCTTTTGAAAAATATAAGAACGAATTTGAACATTTTGCGCCTTATTCTTTGTCTGAAATTAATAAACGACTTCATAAGTCCAGTACACCTAGAAGAGATGCTTCTTTTGATGATTTGAAAATCGAAATTGAGAATTTGAAAAAAGATATTAAGTCTCTTAAACAAAATCACATAATTTGTGATCACCGAATTACTCAAATTGAGAAAAATAATCCTCTTACTGATTTTCCAACTGATTTTTCGGCTAAAGGAATTTCAGAATCGTCAAATGAAAAGGGAAAAGAAATTTCTGATCAGATTGATTCGATTAATAAAAATTCTGATATATTTTTAGGAATGATGCAGGTTGTTATGGCTCATAAGTGGTACATTAAATGTACTATCTTGATTGATAATACTTTCTCTCTAACTGATGTAGCAATGATTGATAGTGGAGCAGATATAAGTTGTATTCAAGAGGGTCTTGTTCTTACTAAATATTTTCAAAAGACCACTCATTTGGTAAAATCTGCTTCTGGTCATGCTTTAGATATAGAGTATAAATTACCAAATACTCGTATTTGCCAAAATAGAGTTTGTATTCCTCATTTCTTCTTTTTGGTAAAAAAACCAGTTATACCCTCCGATTATACTCGGAACCCCTTTTATTAATGCTATTTACCCTTTTAATAACATAAATGCACAGGGTTTTTCTGCTACTTATCAAGATAGAGAGATAAGTTATTCTTTTGTTACAGATCCCGTAACTAGAGATATTAACGCCTTGATTAATATGAAACAAACGCATGTTAATTCATTACAATCAGAAATATTGAGCATGAATATATTCGATACTTTACAATCTACTAAGGTTCAGCAAAAGATTAAATTGATTGTTGAACAGATGGTTGTTGATGTCTGCGTCGATCACCCTAGTGCCTTTTGGAATCGAAAAAGGCATATTGTAACTCTTCCTTATGAAGAAAACTTCTCCGAAGATGATATCCCTACTAAGTCTCGACCTTCCCAGATGAATGCTGAATTGGTCGAATTCTGCAAAAACGAGATTGACAGCTTGTTACAAAAGGGTTTGATAAAACCCTCAAAATCTCCTTGGTCATGTTCTGCCTTTTATATTAATAATGTTTCAGAAAAGGAACGTGGTATTCCTAGATTAGTTATAAATTATAAACCATTGAATAAACATCTAAAATGGATTAGATATCCTATCCCCAATAAAAGGGACTTGCTATCTAGATTATATGACGCTAATATATTTTCAAAATTCGATTTAAAATCTGGATATTGGCAAATTCAAATTTTTAAGGAGCATACTTATAGAACTGCTTTTAATGTTCCATTTGGGCAATATGAATGGAATGTCATGCCATTTGGTTTAAAAAATCCCCCTTCTGAATTTCAGAAAATTATGAATGATATTTTTAACCCTTATCTAGATTTTATCATTGTTTATATTGACGACATATTAGTATTTTCTAAAACATTAGAGATGCATAAGAAATTGTAATACAAAACGGTTTAGTAATTTCTAAACCAAAAATGAGTCTATTCCAAACAAATGTTCGATTTTTAGGTCATAATATTTGCCAAGGAAAAATTACCCCGATACAAAGATCGATTGATTTTGCCTCAAAATTTCCTGATGTTATTACTGACAGGACTCAATTACAAAGATTTTTTGCTGGTAAGTGTCTAGCCTAACCTCGGCGAAGTAGTGACGAGGCTAGGAACAGACTACCAAATAAACCTATGCCATATAGCGTACAAAAATAATAGAAAGCAGATAACAACGATGGCAACAATGATCAACCAGTGAGATAAATAGCAGGCAACAAGAACACCATAAATGTTTCTCAACAAATAATAAATACAAGTGCAATCAATTAATCAAGTCCTTCAAATATAAATATCTTTCAGATAAGCATCTTTCGAATATAATTCTTTCGAGTAAACGTCACCTTGTGACACCTCATTTCAAAATCATAAATAATATAGGTCTCAACCCACTTTCATATTTTCACAACACCTCGTGCCCATATTTATGTCACAACCGCATTGACAACTCACGTGCCATTAAATAAAACCATAATATTTTCCCCGGCACCTTGTGCCCACATATTTCTGTCTCACATTGCACAACAATATAATGTTACTCAGCTCGTAGGTTCCATAACCCAATACAATTAAGAATGTTCAAGGAGCCTCATTCACTTAACATAAAGTAGAGTACAACTTCCAACCCAATTAGGAAATCAACAAGAAAAGATGAAGTTATTTTTAGAAATAATTTGATAAAGAAAATACCATTTTCAATTAAAGTACAATATCGAAGGAATCATTACCTTTAATACGAAAAATTAATAAATCAAAACATAGTAGAAATTCCTTTTTAAGTAAAGTACAACCTCAAACAGTTTAAGGAAACTTTAGTTGAGAAATCAATTGAGTTAAGAATGTAAAAATTCTTGAAATTTGAAGTATTGAACATATTAAAATAATAAGGCGAAGTATTGTAAACAATATGGATTCCAACACAAAGGATTACAACAGTTAAGGGATCTAAACAGTTAATACATTTGAATTGTTAATAACAAGTAAACACAGCAAACAGAAAATACACGTCGTCACCCTTCGTGCTTTAACACTCTTCCTCACCCAAACAACAATCACAAGGAATAAGGGCAAGAAAATAAATGAAATCACAATAAAATCCCGGCAAGGAAACGATAGTACAACAATCAAATCCCGGCAAGGGAAAACAACATCAAAACAATAACATCCCGACAAGGGAACAATAATATCAAACAAACATTCTGGCAAGGGAACAATAATATCAAACAAACATCCCGGCAAGGGAACAATGTTGATAATAACATAGGAAGCGCAATAAATCACAACGAAGTCAAAACAATTATAATACAAAGTAAAGCTGGGAGGGGACATGCTATCGGGGAGTAACAGATAAAAATGAAGTATCGAAAATAAACAGAAGAAACTCCGGTTTCCATAATATATATATATATAGTGGACGGCGTGCCACACGATCCCATAATATCATATATAAGTGGACGGCGTGTCACACGATCCCATAATATCATATATAAGTGGACGGCGTGCCACACGATCCCATAATATCATATATAAGTGGACGGCGTGCCACACGATCCCATAATATCATATATAAGTGGATGGCGTGCCACACGATCCCATAATATCATATATAAGTGGACGGCGTGCCACACGATCCCATAATATCATATATAAGTGGACGGCGTGCCACACGATCCCATAATATCTGACTTCATATAGTAGACCCCTTCAGAGGAGGATAACAACTCAATACCTTTAACCCGACAAGGGTGCAGCTAACAGCCCAAAAAATCCCGAAAAGGGAGAGTATATATCAGTCTACACATCCCGGCAAGAGAGTACTCACAACACATTCTCTTTTTAAATCACTTCTTCCTCAACTAACGCATTCATGTTCGAGCTAACGCTCCTAAAGTACACCAATCACAATTCTACCTCAATCGTTCACATTATGTGAAACTCATCAAGTAAACAAGGAGATTGTATCACATTATTCGAATTAAAAGCAATTAAGACCCACGGTCATGCTAGACTCCGGTGCATAGATAACCGTCACCATGCCTATACACCGTACTCCACATTAGCAAGTAGCAAATAACATCCTAATCCTATTCCCTCAAGCCAAAGTTAGAACAAACACTTACCTCGAACTTTCACGGCCAACTCAAGCCTCAAACACCGCTTTTGCCACGAGTATCAGACTCCAAATGGCCCAAATCTAGTCAATTCAATTTCATAATGTAAATAACACTTCGAGTAACTGATTCTACAATTAAATTCTAAGCTAATATGCAAAATTATGTAAAACGACCAAAATGCCCCTCGGGCCCACATCTCAGAATCGGGTAAATTACATTTTCAGAATCCTCATACCCTCACGAGTCTAACCATACCAAAATTACTCAATTTCGACCACAACTCGGCCTTCAAATTCTCAATTCAAGTCTATGGAATTTTCTACCATTTTTTTTAACCCAAAACACTAATTTGTTGATAAAAACAATAATAGATTCGTGTAATTTAACCACATTTGAGTTTAAATCATTTACCCCAATCTATATGGTGATTCCTAATTTAATTTCTCACTATTCATCTTCTTCCTTCCCTAAAAATAGCATTTTTAAGACTCACCCTTAGGGTTCATACAATATCTCATTACAACTTCAAATAAAACTCATAAACATGTTATCCATACTCCAATATTACATATATATGAAGCTCAAGTGAAGGGATTATCTTTTGGTGGAGGAATCTTATTTTTTTTCTCTTTTTGGTGTTCTTGAAGATTCAACCCATTTCCTATGGATTTGATCCATAATAATGTTAGTATTCTCACTTAGTGATGTTATATAATCATCTTTATGCCAAAATAACTTACCTTGAAGTGTATCCATGGTGGAAGAGCTCCTCCTTCTCTCTAAAATTCATTCCAAGTTGAAGAACTAACTCATTCTCTCTCTAAACCCACGTTTTCAGCTCTTTAAAAAAATCAACTCTAGTTCTGCGTAGCCTCCTTGTGTAGCCTACGCATGAAACCTACGCATGAGGCTTTCAATTTGGCCAGATTCTGATTTTGGCAACGCATGTTGCGTAGCCTGCTCTGCTACCTTTAGTAAAACGGTCATAACTTTCTGTATACACCTCCAAATGACAAACGGTTTGATGTTATGGAAACTAGACTCATAGAGCTTTAATTTTATAGGTTATGCCTTACACAAATCATTATATATATGTAGATATTATCGTCCAAAGTGAGGTCTTGTGCGTACTCATTTGTAACTTTAGTCTATTATGAAATTTTCCAACTTGGCTTAGACTTAGGACTTTCCTTAGACTCCATATCTCTTCTAATATGCCTCGTACACCTATTATCATATCTAATTGGTATCCATCATATTAATAGACCTCTTCCACATATAAAATAATATAATTAGAACACGTCAACTTTCTTACTTCGCCAAAATGCGCAGAATTGTCTTATGGACTTCCGAATCCAAATTAGGACACACGTCTAAGCCCGAAATTATCATACGAAGCTATTGACATCATTAAAATTCTACTTCAGGGTCGTTTATCCAAAAGTCAACTCTCCGGTCAAGTCGCTTTAGGCGCGCCTTTAATAATTTAATTTCCTTAAACTCGGGTGCACATTGATGTGACCCAAATCCAAATCTCAACGGAGTCAAAGTGTGTCGACGACCACGGGTACATTGATTGTAACGCGGTTCGAGATACATTTTCACAACGTTGCAATTCCTTGTAAAAAATAATAATAATAATTATGAAAGCGATAAAAAGTTAAAATTTGCACATAAGTTCATATTTGTATAAAATCAGATAATCAAGCCGAATATAACAGTTGAGCGACCGTGCTAGAACCACGGAACTCGGGAATGCCTAACACCTTCTCCCGGGTTAACAGAATTCCTTATCCGGATTTTTGGTTCGCGGACTGTAATACAGAGTCATTCTTTTCCTCGATTCGGGATTAAATTGGTGACTTGGGACACCCTAAATCTCCCAAGTGGCGACTCTAAAATAAATAAACAAATCCCGTTTCGATTGTCCTTTAATTGGAAAAAACTCCTTCACCCCTCTCGCGGGGCGGAAAAGGAGGTGTGACAAGTTGTATGCTAAATTTTCGAAGTGTGAGTTCTGGTTGAGCTCAGTTGCATTCTTGGGTCATGTTGATTAGCAGAGGCTATTCAGGTAGATCCGAAGAAGATAGAGGCAGTCAAGAACTGGCCTAGACCAATATCAGCTATAGAGATCCGGAGTTTCTTGGATTTGGCAGGCTATTATCGTCGGTTTGTGGAGGGGTTTTCATATATCGCATCCCCGATGACCAGGTTAACCCAGAAGGGTGCCTAGTTCAAGTGGTCGGACGAGTGTGAGGCGAGCTTTCAGAAGCTCAAGACAACTTTGACTACGGTGCCAGTGTTGGTTTTGCCCATAGGTTCAGGGCCATATACAGTTTATTGTGACGCATCTCGTATCGAACTTGGTGCGGTGTTGATGTAGGATGACAAGGTTATTGAATATGCTTCGCATCAGTTAAAGATTCATGATAAGAACTATCTGGTTCATGATTTGGAGTTAGCAGCCATTGTTCACGCGTTGAAGATTTGGAGGCATTATCTATATGGCGTGTCATGTGAGGTGTTCACGGATCACAAGAGTTTGCAATACTTGTTCAAGCAGAAGGAGCTGAATTTGAGGCAAAGAATGTGGTTGGAGCTATTAAAGGACTATGATATCACCATCTTATATCATCCGGGAAAGGTCAATGTGGTGGCTGATGCTTTGAGTAGGAAGTCAGCCAGTATGGGCAGTCTTGCGTATATTTTGGTCGGTGAGAGACTGCTTTCTTTGGATGTTCAGGCTTTGGCCAATCAGTTCGTGAGGTTGGATGTTTCTGAGCCCAGCCGTGTGTTAGCTTGCACCGTTGCTCGTTCTTCTTTATTGGAGCGTATCCGAGATCGGCAGTATGATGATCATCATTTGTGTGTCCTTAGAGACACGGTGCAGCACGGAGGTGCCAAGCAGGTTACATTAGGAGATGATGGAGTTTTGAGACTGCAGGGTCGAGTTTGTGTGCCTAATGTGGATGGGCTCCGGGAGTTAATTTTAGAGGAGGCCCATAATTCCCAGTACTCTATTCATCCGGGTGCCACTAAGATGTATCAGTATTTGCGGCAGCATTATTGGTGGAGAAGAATGAAAAAGGATATTGTTGCATATGTGGCTCGGTGTTTGAATTATCAGCAGGTTAAGTACGAGCATCAGAAACCTGGTGGTCCATTCTAGAAGATTGAGATTCCTGAGTGGAAGTGGGAGCGTATCACTATGGACTTCATTGTTGGACTCCCACAGACTCAAAGGAAGTTCGACGCAGTATGGGTTATTGTGGATAGGCTGACCAAGTCAGCACATTTCATTCCGGTGGCAGTCTCCTATTCTTCCGAGAGGTTAGCTGAGATCTATATCCGGGAGATTGTTCGTCTTCATGGTGTGCCCGTGTCTATAATTTCGGACCGAGGTACGCAGTTTTCCTCACATTTCTGGAGAGCAGTTCAGCTAGAGTTAGGCACACAGGTTGAGTTGAGCACAGCGTTTCATCCTCAGACGGACGGGCAGTCCGAGCGAACTATTCAAATTTTAGAGGATATGCTCCGAGCTTGTATCATTAACTTTGGAGGCTCGTGGGATCAATTTTTGCCTCTAGCAGAATTAGCCTACAACAACAGCTAACAATCGAGAATCTAGATGGCTCCTTATGAGGCTTTATATGGTAGGCGGTATAGGTCGCCGGTTGGATGGTTTGAGCCGGAAAAAGGCTCAGTTGTTGGGTACAGATCTAGTATAGGATGCCTTGTACAAGGTCAGGATCATTCGGGATAGACTTCATATAGCTCAATTCAGGCAAAAGAGTTATGCCGACCGTAAGGTTCATGATTTGGCATTCATGGTCGGTGAGCGGGTATTGCTTCGGGTGTCGCCTATGAAGAGCATGATGAGATTTGGAAAGAAGGGCAAGCTTAGCCCTAGGTTCATTGGCCTGTTTGAGATTCTTGATCGAGTGGGAGGGGTGGCTTACAGACTTGCGTTGCCGCCGAGCTTATCAATCGCGCATCCAGTGTTTCATGTGTCCATGCTTTGGAAGTATCATGGCAATCCATCCCACGTGTTAGATTTCAGCACTATCCAGTTGGACAAAGACTTGTCCTATGAGGAGGAGCTGGTAGCTATTCTAGACCGACAAGTTCGTCAGTTGAGATTGAAAAGTGTTCCTTCTGTTCGTGTTTAGTGGCGAGGTCAGCCTGCTGAGACATCGACCTGGGAGTCCGAGTCCGATATGCGGAGCCATTATCCCCATCTTTTCCCCGACTCAAGTACTTCCTTCTTATGTCCGTTCGAGGACGAACGATTGTTTTAGAGGTGGAGGATGTGATGACTGTTTTAGAAATAAATTCCGTGTTCTAAGGCCTTAAAAACCTCTTTCTGTCTCACCTCGATTTGTGTGCGCAGTCTGGGCGCGAAGCCGAAAAGCCATTATGAGAAAATCTGTGAAAAATGATAAATTTTGCCTTTAAAATGAATTTAAGTTGACTTCGGTCAATATTTTGGGTAAATGGACCCCGGACCCGTGATTTGACGGTCCCGGAGGGCCCGTAGAAAGATATGGGATTTGGGCGTATGCCCAAAATCAAATTCTGAGGTCCCAAGCCCGAGAAATGAATTTTTAAGGAAAATTATTTTCTGGAATATATATGAGTTTTTGAAAATAAAATATGTTTGAATTTGATAGTATCGGGCCAGTATTTTGGTTTTGGAGCCCGAAACAAGTTCGAAATAATAATTTGGTTGAATCTTTAAAATTTGGTAAAGATCGGGATTGGTATGGTATAAAATGGACTTAAAGTTGAGAAATTGGAATTTTGGGTGTTCTTGGATGATTTCATGAATTTGGGGTTCAATTCATAGTTATTGATGTTATTTTAGTAATTTGATTGCACGAGCAAGTCCGTATGATATTTTTAGGTTAGTGTGCATGTTTGGTTTGGAGCCCCGAGGGCTCGGGTGAGTTTTGGATAGGCCACGGAGTGAAATTGAACTTAGGAAGTTGTAGGTTTTCAGCTGGTATGTTGCAGCAATGCAAAGCCTAGCTTGCAAATGCGAGAAATCATCGCAAATGCGATATCCAACTTGGGTTGCCTTGGTCGCAAATGCGACTTCTTTATTGCAAATGCGGCATCACATTTGCGAATGGTCCCTTGCAAATGCGAAGGTGGCCGGAAATAAGCTGGGTCGCAAATGCGACAAAAGCTTTGCATTTGCGAAGTTAGCAGTCTGAGGGGTTCGCAATTGCGACATCTGCAGCCTACAAAATCATAACTTAGATGTATTTCAACCATTTTTTTCAAACCCTTTCAAAACCAAAACACTCTTGAGCGATTTTTTAAAGACAAGTACTCTTCCAAATCGATTATACTAGCGAATTGGTGGTAGAATCAAGAGGTAAAGCGATAGTTGAGACTTGAATTGTGTTCGTGGCATCGAGGTAAGTGTTTGGTCTAACCTTAGCTTGAGGGATTAAGAGTTGTGTCCTATTTGCTATATGTTATTTATTGAGTACGACGTATAGACATGGTGACGAGTATCTATACGTTGGTGGCAAGCATGCCCGTGAGTCTTATACTATGATTAATGTGACTCCGTTTGTATTGTTCATGCCTTATGTGATGATTTCAATGGTTGAGCAAAGCTTGTGGAAGTAATAATGGTATTTGAATATTGAAGAACGTTGGCTCAAGTTGTATAATGAATTGTGGGAGTATAATTGACAATTGAACTTTATAGAGCATTAGGCTCAAGTTGTGAAGTGAGTTGTGAAGTAAATGTGAAAAGGAGAAGAGGATTATTATATTGTCTCCCTTGCCGGAATGTTGTTGCTTTTAATGCTATCTCCCTTGCCGGGATGTTAATGCCTTTGATATTGTTTCCTTGCCGGGATTTGATTGTTGAACTATTGTTCCCTTGCCAGAATTTTATTGTTATTTTATTTATTTCCTTGCCCTTATTGCTTGTGATTCTTGTTTGGGTGAGGAAGAGCGTTAAAGCATGAAGGGTGATGTCGTGCATTGTTTTGATGAGAGAGTGTTAAAGCACGGAAGGTGATGTCGTGTATGATTTTGTGAGGAAGAGTGTAAAAGCACGAAGGGTGATGCCGTGCCGCACGATGTACAATTCCGTGCTGATTATATTGATTTTTATGGTGAGAACGAGAGTAAAAGCACGAAGGATGATGCCGTGCAGATTATATTGATTCTTATGGTGAGGACGAGAGTAAAAGCACGAATGGTGATGTCGTGCACTTGTTTCATTTCTTATTCTTGTTGATAATTGAGTTATGATGTTCCTTATATTTACCTGTTGTCCTTCTGTTATCATTTGATGTTTCCCCGCAGCATGTTTTCCCCCTCCCATCCTTAACTGTACATTCCTGTTTTTATTTTCTGTTGTATATGATTTACCTGCATAGGTTTATTTGGTAGTCTGGTCCTAGCCTCGTCACTACTTCGCCGAGGTTAGGCTAGGCACTTACCAGCACATGGGGTCAGTTGTGCTGATACTACACTCTGCACTGTGTGCAGATCCCGGTACTGGAGCATACGAACCGTAGATTTGGGTTGCTGCCTTCAGACCATTCGGAGATCCAAGGTAGTCCTGCAGGCGTCCGCAGGCCTGGCGTCTCCCTCTATCCTTGCATCCCGTTTCACTTATGTATTTCAAAAATAGTATCGTATTTATTTTTCGGACCTTGTTTGTAGTATTCCTAGACCGTCTGTGAAGTTGTGACACTAGTTCTGGGTAGTATTTGTTTAAGAAATTATATTGGAAATATTTAAATGGTTTTATTTGTTTTTTCCGCTTGTTTAAATTCCGTTGTTTATAAACTATTGGTTCATAATTGTTAAGGATTAAAAATGGGAAAAAGGTAAATTGTTTAAACGGTTGGCTTGCCTAACTTCCACTACTAGGCACCATCACGACTTCCGAGAGCGGAAAATCCGGGTCGTGACATGAAGGCACTAATAATGGATTGAGAGCCTTTTAAGGTGAAATGTATATATTTTGTAAACAAAATTTGTGTAGGTAGGGTAATTTACTAAACATGAACATTTAGGGTAATAAAGTTTCCAATAGTGTATAAGAATGAAAAAATCCCAATAAAAAATCACCAAAAAGAAAGAAGAAAAACCAAAACACCTTGAATTAGTTAAAAATTAGTTACAAACAAGAATGAACTAAAATCAAACAAATCAAATAAACCTGCTACGTGCTTCTAACTAAACACCGCTAAGTTCTCATGTAATTAGCTTCTAGAACACTCCGAACATTACACTCCTTTCAGCTTCATTATCTGGGAATGTTTTATCGTCTTGCTTCGCTACGTGATCCATGAATAACCTCGAATGTGAGCACATTCAATTTTTGTGAAGTTAAAATAAAATTATAGCAGCAAGTAAAGATAAATACAAGAGTCATCCTAATTATTACACTGTGTTTAACATCTAACTTATAATTAAATACTTAATTAATCTCCCAGCTGTACTTAATTATTTATATTCTTACTTAATTTACTAATCATGATTAACCTAATTCATATGGTTGGAACTTGGGACAGATATGTTTCGTTGGTTACAAGTTGTACCACTGTAACCATTGGAACAAAACCTCTTTCTTCTTTCCCTCTGTTCGACCTCCAGTTTTCAGCTACTAGGGTTTCTGCTTCTCCACTGTCTACGACAAGCTAAGCAAGTGTTACCATCGGAGGATTTCGACAACTGGGTCACTATATTTTCGTGAAAAAAACTCAATAGAAAAGCAAAAGAAGTATTGTAACCCGTAGAAGGAAGTTTGTGGGTCTTGAGTCTTGACTCTTGACCGGTGAGGGAGAATTGATGGCAAAGACTAAACCAGGGAAGAAGGACCTTGATTCTTACACTATCAAGGGTACCAACAAAGTCGTAAGACGTAATAATGCTTTTTTCCTTTTATTAATTCATCTTTGGATTTTGATTTTTACGTTAAATAAATGCTTTGTTGTGTGTGTATATGGAGGCAAATACACATTCTTATTTTTCATTTTTTTGAAATAGGAATTTATCTCTCATTTGCTTATTTTTATGTGAGTGTTTGATTGACACGGAGCTTAACAACAAATTTATTGTTTTGTAATGTATTATGTTGTTAAGACTTTGTTTGGATAGATTGTATGATTTGTTTGTTGTTTCACAAGTTTCACCTTTTTTTTTTATGACCGAGAAATTCGTTTGGGCCGATCCTTTGCACCAACCGTAGCCTTCGAAACTCGGTGGATAATAGGCCCACCCCTCTACCCTTCTCCACTTAAATACCAGGCTTTGCTTTGCATGGTGTGGGGGCTTGAACCTGTGACCTAAGACACAAATCCACCACCTTTGCCACTTGAGCTAGGCCTTGGGGGCTTCACAAGTTTCACTTTTTTTGGTTTGATTTGTTTGTATTGTATATCAACAAACAACAACAAACCCAGTGAGTTCCCACAAGTAGGGTCTTGGGAGAGTAATGTGTACGCAGACCTTTCACGTACCTTGGGAGGGAAGAAAGACTGTTTGTATAGACCCTCAGTTAGAGAATAGATGAAAAGAAGCATAGGCCACAAGTAGTAACAACAACAACAGGAAATTAAGAAAACCAAAGCGAAAGATATCAATCAAACAGTAGGTAAAGATAGCAATCTACAAGTAACAGTGATACCATACTAATACTAATGCTACCGGTCCGAGAAAGAAAAAGCAAAGCGCTCGACTACCTACTAGTCTTCTATCCTAATCCTCGACCGCCACACCCTTCTATCTAGGAACATGTCCTCGGTAAGCTCCAGCTGCGCCATATACTGCCCAATCATCTTTCCGCAATACTTCTTAGGCCTACCTCTGCCCCTCTTCATACCCCCTAAGGTCAACCTCTCACGCCTCCTAACCGGGACATCAATGCTTCTCCTCTTCACATGTCTGAATCATCTCAGCCTCGCCTCTCGCATCTTGTCCTCCACGGGGGTCACTCCCATCTTTTCCCGAATAACCTCATTCTTGATCTTGTCAAATCTAGAATGCCCGCACATCCATCTCAACATCCTCGTTTGAACTACTTTTATCTTCTGGACATGAGAATTCTTGACTGGCCAACACTCTGCCACATACAACATAACCACCACTTTATAGAACTTACCTTTAAGTTTAAGTGGCGCCTTCCTATCACACAATACACCGGAAGCGAGCTTCCATTTCATTCACCCTGCTCCGATACGATGTGTAACATCCTCATCAATTTTCAATTCCTTATATTACTGACCCAAGGTACGTAAACTTTCTCTCTTGCGAATGACTTGTGTATCGAGCCTCACCTCCATGTCTTCTTCCTAGGTTACGTTGCAAACTTGCACTCCAAGTATTCCATCTTGGTCCTGCTCAACTTGAAACCTTTAGACTCTAAGGTCCTCCTCCAAACCTCCAGCCTCTTGTTAACACCACCCCGCATCTCGGAAATTAGAACTATGTCATCAGCAAATAACATACACCATGGTACCTTCCCTTGAATGTGTCGAGTCAGTGCGTCCATCACTAAGGAAAATAAAAATGGGCTAAGAGCTGATCCTTGGTGCAACCCCATCACCACCGGAAAGTGCCCCGAGTCTCCTCCAATTGTCCTCACCCGAATCTTAACACCATCATACATGTCTTGAATCACCCTAATATAGGCTACCTGGACTCCTTTAGCCTCCAAGCATCTCCATAGCACCTCTTTCGGGACTTTGTCGTATGCTTTGTCTAGGTCAATGAACATCATATGCAGGTCCTTCTTTGTCCCCTATACTGCTCCACCAATCTCCTTACAAATTCACTAAAATATCCTTTATTACAATGGATATTGAATTTATCAATAATTCAACGCTCAAAAAAAAAAAAACAGAGAGGAAGAAGGATGATTACATACTAGAAGGAGTAGTAGTAATGGGGAAGGTCTGCTAAAATATGATTATAGAAAAAGGTGGAGTTACATGGCAAAATAGGGTATAAGATAAAATGCGATTATTACATAGTAGTTAGGCAATTGGACAGAGAAATAACGTAGCTATTTCAGCACACCAAAATTGGTTGTTACGTAAAATGGATCTTTTCATTGTTAGCTAACAATGGATTTCACAATACAATAATTTTTTTGTTGAGAGTGAACGGTACAATAAACTTTGAGCAACAATCATGACAAACATTGTATTTAATGTAACAATAAAATTCAATATAACAAGAATACACAATCCAAAACAGCTTGTATGATGTTGATTTGACTTATATAGGAGTATTATACTAGTGAGAGTGTAAGAATCGCTAAAGCAGTAGCTGAAAAGTTAGTCTAATAGCTCCCAAGTCCCAAGGATTTTATTCTTATGGTAAGAGCACAGCGCGTGATGTGTGGGCTAAGTGGACGCTAAAGTTTGGTTTTTAAGTAGAGAAGGGTAAAGAGGCTGGTGTCTTATCCACCGAGTTTTGAACTGTGCCCTATGGTCCTCGGGGATTCTCATTTATCAAAAAGAAGTTGTAGTGATCCCAATATTCAGAACAATTCAGAAGAAGGACTATTCCATTGATATTCAACTTAATTACAATTATGATGGTGCCAAAGGAAATGAAATACAATAACACTCTTAAACTTTGTGGTTGCCTCAATCCTAAACTAGTTAGGTTCGGCACTAATGAGGAATATATTCTCTTGGTTATATATTCCGTATCTACAAGATTCTCTTATACCAAATATACAACCAAGTGAATGTATTCATACCAAATACACAACCAAGAGAATATATTCTATTTAAATATATAACCAAGAGGATATATTCCTACGAAATATACAAGAGAAAATGTTCCTCATAGGTACTCGGCTATATGAATCTTCACAGATCATGTCGCTCCATTTAGACTCGTGGGAAAAAGGTAATGAAATACAAAGTGGAAAAAAGGGAAAGTGGAAATTAGACTATGCTGAAATGGACACGACAAAGCACTTGCAACTAGCTCTAGCAGGGATTTAGATGTAAGCTTCAGCGAAGGAGAAGAGTACATTGAGAAGAGATGAAAGAAAAGGAGGAGGAAGTAGATAGTGCAGAGAGAAGAGAGAGAGATCGGAGAGAAAGACAGAATAGAGAAAAATGTTTTCTTTCCTGATTGATACTTCACACCTCTACCTTCATGTTTTTATCTAATGTATCAGGTAACTAAGTCATTGTTAACCATTTGGTTCTTAACCGAACCCATGTACCTCTTAACTGATGGAGATAAAAAAAATTGAATAGATAAATGAATTTGAATTCTTGAAAGTTTGCAAGTTCTATAGAACTTTGTTATTGGTGTTAGACCATTTGGAATGCTGCAAAATGAAAAAAATGCCATAAAACTTGGAATGGAAGACTGTCTTTTGTAATGGATTCCTTTGTAGTTCATTGGGCTTTGTCTCCCTAAATTATTCAAATGCGTTTTTAGCTTGCACTATCTCTCTAACAATCAATGTGGACATTTTGTTGTCCCGAGACAAAATAAACACGCATTCATTCATGTACCATACACTTCAATGAATCTGCTGAAATTTGGGGCATTGTTTTCTCTTTGCACTATCAGCTTTTTTTGCTTTTGTTTTGGGAAAAAGGAAGGGGGGGGGGGAGTCTGAAGAAGTGTTTGATTGGAGCTTACAGGAGATTAAGATTTTTACTTTTGTTTCTGTTTCAGCTGGTGATTATGTGTTGATGAAACCATCTGATTCTGATAAGCCCCCATATGTGGCAAGAGTGGAGAAAATTGAGGCTGACCACCGTAACAATGTGAAGGTTCGAGTTCGATGGTATTACCGCCCTGAGGAGTCTATTGGTGGCCGCAGACAGTTCCACGGGGCCAAGGAGCTGTTCTTGTCAGATCACTACGATTTGCAGAGTGCACACACCATCGAGGGGAAGTGCATTGTGCACTCTTTCAAGAACTACACCAAACTGGAGAATGTGGGCCCTGAGGATTACTTTTGTAGGTTCGAGTACAAAGCTGCCACAGGAGGATTTACTCCTGACCGTGTTGCTGTGTGAGTTGCTCATAGCTTTACTGTGAAATTTGAAAATTGCTCTTTTTTTTGGTGGAATGTTAGAGTTGTGCTTGTATTGTTTGTTAACATGCTGATATCTCCGAATGTTTTGATTTTAAAGGTATTGTAAGTGTGAGATGCCCTATAACCCGGATGATCTCATGGTGCAGTGTGAAGGATGCAAAGACTGGTATATATATTACTGAATTCATTCCTTTACATATTAGCATGTCTTTTTTACTTGTATTCATGGAAACCAACAAGCAAGCTTGGTGTTCTAAACTTTAGGTTAAAAATATAAAATGAGAGAGAAAGGATATGTCTAAATGGAGTTATTTTAATTCATATATAAATAATAACAAAGACAGATAAATGGTCACATGACCAACATCTGAGGACATAAAGTATGAAAATGCAAAAGAGGTTTGTCATATCCCTCTGCCTCTATGTTGTCTCTATATGCACAACTTTTATTCTTTAATACACGATCTTCTGAAATTTGTTCTTGGAGTAGTCATATCATTGTTGTTGTCCGCTATTCATATTGTACTATAACAATTAGGGAAAAACTGCTCTAGAATTGCATCTTTTGTACCTTTTTTTGCCCTTATCCCCTTATTTATGCATTTAAAATTTGTAATACAAATTGATAGCTTTTATCATTATTTTGCTATATTCTTCAAACTCTTCCAATAAGTTAAAACAATGCTGTGACAGGAACTGGAACCCTCTGTATGGGTATAGTTTGGATTTGAAGGCAATATGTATCTAGGTGTTTATAAGAGAGAATGAGTCTAATAGATAAATATTGCCGAGCATCTGAGAATGATTGGTGTATTAGGTTGAATTGGATCGATAGATGGCTAAGTTCCTTTGAAGGCAATCATGAGAGATATATGATGGATATTAGCAATCAGCTAAAAGTGAGTTGGATGTAAGGTCGAACAGTGAAATAAAAAAAAGGGTTGACACAATAAAGGATTATCTAAATAATCTTCTTGTTAAGTGGGAAAATATGATTAAATAAAAAGATGAGTCTAAGTGTTGGTATTCAGCTGAGCTCATAGGAACTTGAAATGAGGAAACAGAAGGCCAGAGTAGTGTGGAGTGGATGTTTGAAAATCCTTTTGTCTGTAATTGCCTCTACTGGTGTTGAGTGCAATTTTTTCTGTGTTATTCAGCATCCTGTATATTAGGGAGGTCTGAGTCAGTCATGGAGTTCTATTAAGCTTTCTGTGTTATGATTGTTGGATGCTATGTTTTCAAGAACTTTTCAAAAGATATCTATGTTTGTAAGAAGGTCTTTTCATCTTTTGTACTAATTTATTGCAGGTTCCATCCTTCTTGTATGGGTATGACTATTGAAGAAGCAAAGAAATTAGACCCTTTCTTGTGTTCTGACTGTTCATCGGAAGATGGCGCCAAACGACATTTGAGCTCGTTCCATGTTGAGCCAAAGGTAAGAATCTGTTCGCACACTTGTTAGACTTGGGGATCGTTTGGCTTGTGGGACAAGGGATAACAATTCCGGGATAAAATACGGAACAAGGGATAAGCAAACGGCCCCTTAGAGTTTTAGCAGTACTGCTATTAGCAAGTCAGTTAATGTCCTTATTATCACAAATATGATTTATTAAACGGCCTTTTCTAGAGATGGGATGGTGATGGTTGCTTTCTTACACTATGTTATTATATGTAGCTGGTTGTTAGGATCTTTTGTTCACCCCAAAGGAAGGGGAGGGATGGGGTTGAGTAAGAAGGGCAGAGTTGCATGCTTAGTCATGGCGATACCAAATGTCTCAGATTCCTTCATGGAAGGAGAAGGCTAGGACTGAGCAAAGGGTCAGTGTTTAAGTCACGATGATACCTAATGTATCATACTAATGATAATATCGACGACTAATGGCCAAACTAAGTTGGTGTTGGATTTCAAGTCGTTGATTGCTTGCAATTTGATAATATATCCCGTCACTCCCAGGTTGAAAGGAATTCCTTAGTTGTATAGATAGGAAGATGAATGTAAGTAAGCTCCGGTACATTGAAGAAGTAAAATGCGATTGCAAAATAAAAGTGTGGCCAGCAAAACTGGGCCAAACTTCAACTTGAGCTATTTGAATGTAAAGTGTGACTACAGAATCCAAAGTGTGGCAGCAAGATGGGCTTTCCGAAGGATACTTTTGGAAACTTGTCGCATTATAATTTAGGATGCTGATAAATAGTTAATTTTGAGGTCTTTTTCTTATCTTTGGTTTGAAAGCTGAGACGTGTTAGAGTATTTTCTACTTGGAGATCCAACACTTGGTGGACTCTAATCATTGAATCTGAATCATTTATCCTTAATTTCATCGACCCGTTGTGTTTACTTCATTAATTTGTGTTCTTATTTTCATTTTAAGAATGTCTAGTTAAACATCTAACTTGGGTTGTAGACCTAACTAATTTGTTTCTTAATGAGTTACTGATTATTTACCTGAAATTGCTTGGGATTACTGTTATCTAATTGATTTCATGCTTAAAAAATTGAGTGGTTACCAACACTTGAATAAGCCTTGAATGTCTTAGCTCTCATTTGGGAAAGGAGAATTAGAATCGGGTAAGAACTAAGGAGAATTAGGATTGTATAGCTCAAGCTAGGAATAACTAAATTTTTCCTTGAGTTTAACTCAATAGGGACTTGAAGCATCTCATTAGACTTGGGAAAATTTAATTAAGATAGATCCATTAATACTAGAAAATGTTTTGGTAATTAAGATTGAGCCATAATAATTAATCAAGTAATTAGGCAAATTAAGAAAATACCCACTAGCTAATGTAATTTAGGAAGGAGATACAACCCTAGTGCCTTCCTCTATCTGATTTTATTCAATTTTAGTTAATTGCTTTACTTGTTCACTTTTTGTAGTTGTTAAATAACTCATAAACCTAAAACTCATATAATGTATTAGTCTAGAAATCAATCCCACCAATCTATTGCTCCTTGTATATTCGCCCCCCCCCCCCCCCCCCTTGTTAGGTAATTATATTTGGGACAACCGCTTATCCTTTTTAGGAGTAAGTTGGTTTAACCAAATTTTGGCGTTGTTGCTGGAGAGCAGTAGGTATTTAGGGATTACTAGTGTATTTGTATTACTATAGTTTGATTTGGTTGTCGTTCTCTTTTTAATTTTGCTTTCTCCAGTTAGGTACTTGCAATGGCTAATCCGACCGCTATTGTACCACCTTTGGGTGATGAGGATGAGCCAATCGATGTAATATGGTTGTGCTAATAACATAATTCTATCGCATATGGGAGTGGCGAACTTTGACGTTATATCCTTGATATTCCAAATGCTAGCCAAAAACGGGTTATTTGGTGGCCAACCGCATGAAGGCCCTTAGCTACATATTCACAACTTTTTGTTAGTTTGTGCTTTGTATAAGAAGACCAATGTATCTGAGGATGCCTTAAGATTGAGGTTTTTCCTATTCTCATTGCAAGGGGAAGCCTCAGTGTGGTTAGATGAGCTCCCTGTGTTGTCAATTTATAATTGGGAGGAGTTACCTGAGGTGTTCTTTGCCAAATTCTTTCCGGCAACTAGGATTGCAAAGTTGAGAACGGACATCCTAGGTTTTCAACAAAGGCCATTGAAACCTTATATGAGGTGAGGTGTCTGAAGGAGTGTCCCAGCATGGATCCTCACTTACCATTGTAACAAACCTTTTACCTAGCTTTGGACAAGGTCACAAGATCAGTAGTTGATAATGGCGAATGGCACAATCATGGACCTAACATTCCTGGAATGGCGAATGGCACAACCATGGACTTAACATTCCTCGAAGCTGGAGTAGTTTTAGACAAAGTAGTCTAGGATGCCCATGCATGGCACATGGGTAGTGATGCTACACCTATTACCTCAAGCAAACAAGTTTCAAGGAGAATGAAGCATGAGATAAAGCTATTGCACAGTTGACAACTCATATGTTCCCCATTTCAAAGCAAATTTCAGAATGAGGAGTGAAGAAAGTCCACGTGGTTGATACAATGAATGGACAGTTTTAGTTCATCCGCTATTGTTTGTCTCATGCGCATGTCAAGCAATGTTCAAAAACATTGTCACTATGTGCAAAATGAAGCGGCTAACTATGTGGGTAATTACCAAAGGAGAATGAATCGACAAAGAGGCAACTATCAAGGAGGCCCCAATCAAAGTCTAGGGAGGCTGCCCCAAAAATGGCTAAACTACCAAGGTTTAAACAACAACCATGGCAATCAAGGATGGAATTCTAATAGTCAAGGGGGAAATAGGCGAGTATGGTCCTCACAAACAACCAATGGTCAAAGGCCCCATATGTATCAACAGAGCAACCATTCCCTCCGCCTTCCTACAATCAAGGGCAATCGTCAATTCCCCTAGGAGAATCTCAAAAACAACAAGCTTGCAAAGATTGAGAGATTGCTAGAGAAGATGTTGGGAGAGTGTGAGAAGACAGGCCACACTGCGTGATTTGAGTCAAGTGCAAAGTTCCCATTCTACAGCCATGAAGAAAATTGAGATACAATCGGGTCAAACCTCTTTGGCATTGACCACACGAACCCAGTAAGAAAGATGTCGGACTGAATGAATTAAACTTACATCTTCTCCTATGTTTGGTTTGGAAACAAAGTTAGCAGGAAAGCATTGAAAAAATGTCATTCGACAAATTTAGTGGAATTCACACTCTAACATCAGTTGTAAAACTACCAGGAGATATAATTTGATTCAAATTGGGTGAGAAGGCATGAGATGAAGTTTCATTTTATGTTAACAGATGGTTTAATGAAGATAAAATTAACTTTTTAATGAATCCAAACTTTAGTAAGTACATTTGGGGTGTCGTGTTACCTTATTGCATAGGTTGGTAGATGTTCCTATTGAGGAAAGTGGACATATTTCAAAACAATCTCATAAATCTAGGATAATTAGTTTGGGACCATCTCAAAAAAAAATCTATGATATTTAACTTGGACAGAGTAATATGTAAAAGTTTGTGGTGTCAGGTTCCAATTGGTTTCATCCCAGCTTACTCATTTCTGTATCTGATTCTTGTGCTAGAATCTCTAGTTTTTGTGTTGTCAGGTGTGATTTGACATTGACCATTTGATGTAATCATTGTCATAAAGAGAGAATTGCGGGAAGTGGCTCTACGGGTTGCAGGTAGTAGATGAATCGCTGTTGATGGGAGCTATGTTGCGCAGACTCTTCAAAATGTTGCTGCATCCATGTCGGATCCTCCAAAATTGCACTGCTTTTGGAGGATCTGACATACATCCGGCAACATTTTCATATAATCCGAGCAACATAGGATGGGAGAATAAGAAGGGAGTGGGTTGGGAAATTTTGTTTGACATACAATAGACTGGTTTCTACTGGAAATAGCCTCTCTACCTGCATAAGGTAGGGGTAAGGTTGCGTACATAGTACCCTCCCCAAACCCCTTATTTGTGGGATATTTTTTTTTTTTTTTTTTTTTTTTTTTTTGTTGTTGTATTATACTATTGGTTCTGATTATTGATTGATATCTCCTGCCCATGGCAGTGGATGTTGGCTAAATGAAATTAATCGAGAATAAGATGGATAAAATGGTTGTTAGTTGGTTGTCATGCTGGGCTGGCTGTTAGGATTCTCAAAATCTTTTCAAGTACTCTTAGGATACTTAAAGTAGAAACAGAGGTGGGGTTGAGATGATTGGTTCTGGGATCTGGCTGAATGATAATAGGCTGTGATATTTATTCAATAGTGTACCTTATTTCTGATGTGTAGATGGGTATTCAGACTTGTGTATGCACATACATATTTCTGTGTGCTCTCAGGGAGCTGCATCATAAAATGCTATACTTGAAAGATAGGCTCTTATGAATCTTAGCCTCTAATTTATCTTTAGCCAGTAAACATTTTAGCTAAGCCGTCTCTTATTCAATTGCTAGGTGGAGTCGAAGCGCAGGAAGAGATAACAGCTTTGACCTTCATGCAGTATAAGGAGGTACACATTTTCTTCCGTACAAGCTCCAGTACTGTTGTGCTATCGAATTGTACAGCACTGAGAAGATAATGTGCTTTCAAAAGCCTGACACCCTTAATCTATTGTAACCACTTTTTCTATATATAAGAGCTTGTGTGCAACTGACTGGGTAAGTGAGTGACATTGTGTGTCCAACTGACTGCAATTTGTGTGACCTAAATGAGTTGTAACTGAACATTGCGGACTACTAATCTTAAATATTTAGGAGTTAAATCTATTTCCCATTTTTATATTTATTTTATAATGTGACGACCCTTCTGCATCTGGCACCTATTTTGGCTGAAAATGGAAGGGTTTGTTGACCATCATATTTAAGAACTATAATTTCCTTATCTAGAGTGACCATGTCTCTTGTTTATGGAGAGTATCGACAATATTACTTGCTCGGCTGTAGCCGGTGCATACAACAGTTCGTGACATGTCTGTTTTACATTAAATCTTTCACTTGATCATGATTAATTAATATGTATTCTCACCTCAAAGTTTCACCTTAATATGGTCAATAAACATGTTTTGGCGCATATGTTGTGTCCGGGAAAGTTTTTTCCTGGTGTACCAAGTTCAGGCTGTTTAAATTTGGTGGTTAAATTAGTTGTCAATTCATTCATCTAAATGTTATTTGCAATTTGTGTGCCAACATATATTTATAACCCTGTCGGTTTGTGTTTCCAATTACATATTCTTTTCAAGGTCCCAGGGAACATATTTTTCTCTTAGATAAATAGACAACTTGAATTCTTCTCAATTTGAGAGCTACTTAATAGTGAAAGGATGACTATTCTAGTGGCAGCAAGATTTGGGCATTCAAAAGCCATGAATTAGAAGCGAATTCAAAATTTAAGTTTTATGGGTTCAATCTTCAATCTCTAACTTCTTATTATTGAGTATGTTGCACAATTGAAATGATTGGTTCATAAATTAATATTTATTGAAAATTTAGTATTGGATGAAACAAGAGACTTCCTGTAAGAGTGTTATATATTTGGAAGGTTCTACTAACTAAAAAAATTGAAATAAGTATATGAAAATAAAATTAGATTCCGGTTGATAAAGCTTGCAAGGTCTATGCCCTACAAAAAATAAAGCAAACTAAATGGCGATCGAAATGAATTATACAATTACACATACATGTCTAAGCTGCCTGTTCGTCTTTGCCATGAATGGCGGCATACATACATTTTCCGCAAGTGTCTATTCTCTCAGGGCGGCCTCTGATTCTCACTACTCAGGGATGCGAACCACTATACACTGTTGCTCAAGGACGGCAATCCACCAATTTTACAAAGCAATGTTAAGCGGATCAGTTCAATTGCTTCTGCTGCAAAGCAATGTTAGGCAAATGTTAAGCGGCCTATGTTAGTTGAGGAGATGGATTGTTGTCCCCTTATTCGATTTGAGACAATCCTTGATCTAGATTTTGGAGTTAGGATAAAGGTTTATTTTCTTTAAGTGGTAAAAGGGGTAAACTCATCGCAATTCTTGGTTTACTCAATATTAGACCCCATATTATGTTATCCACTATCCAATTGTCCAATCTTGAACAAAGAGTAAGGTTAATGTCCCATATTGGTTGAGGAATGACCTATTATCTCCTTATATAATTTTGGATAATTCTCACCTAATGAGTTTGCTTTTGGGAATAGGTTAAGCCAATGTTAGGATGCCTCAAGGAACACATCAACGCACCCTCAAGGCTCAACATTTAGAGATCAATATCTGTTCGTGGTGGTAACTGCATTAGAATTGGCATAAAATGTGAAATAACTCAAGTTTCTGGATCACAACTGAATTGGCTAGGCCAGCTTGTTCTATTGTCTGGTCGAGATCAGCAAGTTCCTTGGGAGGAAACCCATTGTCTGCAGATGATAGCTCCTTGGTCCACCAGGCCTTGATGCATCAGTTAATCCTCGGATATCTCTAACTTTATGTTGGAAGTTGAACCTTAAAACCATTCGTGTGCCATCTGCCAATCTGATTTGAATCGAGGTTGAAGGTTGCATTTGATCAACAAATAGGCCGACCGATGGGATTGGAGCTGAGATGAATGTGTTTACCCTTAAGGATACGTGATCTCACTTGATACAAATTGAGAAATCAGATTAATATTGAAATTAATGATAGAAAAGTAAATATAAATCACACAAGTTGAACAATCTTGGCTTTGAAGTCTGATCACCCTCGAGTTAAAAATGCCTTAATCGATATCAGAACAGAGTGATGCGATAATAAGAACTAGTAATCAGCATATTGCTCTGGGATGCGTGTTATAATGTGTCTTGCAAATAATCAGACCCCCTTTATATAGTAGGGAAATCCTACTTTAGGTACAATTCTATAAAAGGTAAAAAATCTCATGATTTGCTAATTAACTGGTTTCTCATTGATACATGTCGAGATTCCCGCCGTGATATCTGGCCGATTACGGATATTTAGGCCTATCTGGTCCGACAACGTTACCTCGGGCTCATTCGAAATCGGGGTCGATTTTGCTCTTATGGACTCGGTAACGTCGAAGACGGGTTTTCTAACCTCGCATCTCGGTTCGATGGAACCCGAGGTTGATCTTCAATTCATCATATTTTAATCTCGATCTATCAAACAATAGATGAGCCCGATTTCGACCATATACAAATAGTCCCCTCATTTTTCGGAGTGTAAACGACGAGAAACGATATGAGCCCCCGATCCTCCTCTCGATACTTTGTGTCAGAAACGACAAAAATGGACGAAACGTCTCGTCAGTCATGTCTTAATGGCATTAAATGTTCGTCAGTTGCTGGTCGGCTACTACAGACTTTGAACCGTCGTTTGAAAACTATAAATACTCCATCCTTTATTCATTCAAACTTTACATCTAAACCTCTTCTACTCTTGTTCTTAACAAATCTTTGCACTCTCTAACACTTGTATCCAGATTCTTGAGGTTTTTGCAAGAACTCTCGCTTGTCTTCACTCCAAACCATTAAGCGTAATCTTTTAACTTTCTCTCCTCCATCTTTATTCAAAAGATAAAATGGCAAAGATTTCTAAGATAGTCCCACAAAAAGAAACTGCCTCTTCATCATGGTCGGCCGACGAGGAACCAACGACAGAACCTCCTCTTGAAGCGTTTATTCCAGGCCAGTGCTCGACCGGTGCTGATTTCAAGGTCGAGAAAACTTCCTCGATACCGGGTCAGTGTTAGCCGGTCTCGATATATATGCTCGGTCACCGACAGTCTCCTCTCCAAGGTCAATGAGGATTGCAACTGGGTTGGTAAGCACGTGGTGGTGCCTTCGCCCGAGGAAGCAATTACTACCCACGTGGAGAGTTTTTTAAGTGTTTACACTTATTCCTTCACGTTGGGCCCCTTGGACCCGGTCATTATCGCCTTCTGTAAGAGGTACGAGGTGACACTCGATCAAATCCATCCCTTTGTCTGGAGGATAGTAATTCTCCTCTGCTTCTTCATAAACAAAATTGAGGGGTGTCCCTTCACCATCGATCACCTCATGCGTTTGTATAGTCCCCGACTCTATCGAGAGGGATTAATAAAAATTACCCGTCGGGCCAGTAAGGCCCCATTCTCGAGTATAGACGAGGATAGGGACCGAGGCTGGTTGGGCTGATTTGTTCGAGTGAAGACCTCGGATTTAATCCCGGCCGAGGACATTCCATTTCCCGAGAAATGGAATATGAAACATAAGTATAACCTTGCCTTTAAGATTTCGTTTATTGCTTTTCCTTTTCTTCCCTTCTTATCGATGTTTTGTGGTGCAATTGTTGCTCGGATGCCTGATGCAGTTCCTCGACTCAAGGAGTGGGTCGAGGGCATCGTGTCACAGAAGCCCTATTTCGAGCACGCATGGCGCGAACTTTCGAAGGGCCGGTGGGAGGCTCGTTCCCGTGGTGAGTTTCCTTTTCTGAGTTAATAATACTTGATTTTTTCCTCGTGCTGTTAGTTCTTATTCGTTCCGTTTTCTTTTGCAGGTCTTTCCAAGGATGTTGCTATGAGGCCTCCATCCAGTGACGAGGATGTACCTGTCGAGTCCCCTGCTCTGAGGCAGGGTGATAAGAAGAAAATGAAGAGGGCCCAAAGTTCTCCGAGCTCGGAAAAGAAAAGAACAAAAAGAAGTCTGGTGCGTAAATCTAAGGGTAGAACCAGTGCTCAGGCGCTCTCTTCGCACTCACTCCACCGGCTGAGGGATGAGTCAGAAGAAGAAGAAGAAAAATCTGAACTGGTGGCCCGCATGCGGTCAGGTCTCAAGGTACGAGGGGCCTTCAAATCGGTGAGAGCTGAAACTGAATTGCCTCAACACGGGGAGGTCGATGAGGGAGCTTTAGCCGAAGTTTCCGAACCAGAAGGGGGCGAGGCCACTTTGCCTCGAGGTAGGAAGGCCGATAATGAGGTTGTAGCGGGTTCTTTTCGGGTAGCGGATAGTGCCCCGAAGGGCGTACTCGGAGTGATAGACCTTTCTGGTTCGCCTTTATTTATTGAGTCTATGTTTACAGAGGCTCAGACGTTGAAAGGACAACCCAACGAAGAGCCACAAGGGGCAGTAGACTCCTTTCATAACTTTTTTGATGGCGTAGACTCTACCGCTACCGAGGACGTCGCCGGGTTGGGTGATTTACCGGTGTCGAGAAAGAGTCCATCATCAGGGACGAGTGGATCCTGACCGGAAGCGGTCGATCGTTATATCCATCCCGAAAGACGCCTGGGTCCTTTCTGCCTCCATAGGGGTGGCTAGTTACCTTCGATGCTTGGTGACAGAGGAGGACGAGGCTAAGATGAATGAGGTGGAATCGCCTTTCCTATTCAATGAAGCTCAACAGGCGTTAAATCGGGTAACTTCAGATACTTCTTAATAATTTCTAGTTTATACTTAGATTAGTTTGTAGGTGATCATAACTCTTTTCTCTGTGTTTGTAGGCCTCGGTACTTCACCACGAGACATTACTCTGCCATTGGGAAGAGCTGGACCAGTACGGGGCCGAGATCCGAGGGCTCACTGAGAAAAGAGGTACCTACAAACTTCCCAGTGAGCAAAGAGAAGGGGAGGCTAAGAGCCTCGGGGCTGAGTTAGAGGTGTCTAGGAAAGAGCATGCCGACCTGGTTGAGCAGGTAAGAAGAGTTTCTGAAGTTAGTGACAACGAATAAGACATGGTGACTAACGGTCTAAACCCGTAGGTCCAACAGAAGATTGACAAGATCGGACAGCTCCGGAAAGAGGTAGATGCGATAAAGGCTGAGGCCGAAGAATGGAAAAAGAACATGGACTATCTGGCCTCAAAAAAGGAGACCGCCCGGGCCCAACTGGCTTCGGCTGAGATCCAGCTCCGAGGTATAAAGGAGAAATCCTTGGTACAAGCCAAGAAGATTGAGAAGCTCCAGTCCCAGTTGAATTTGGTTGTCTCTGATCGAGAAAATCTGGCCACAGAGCTTGAAACGGCCAAGTCGGAGGCCAAAGTGATTAAGGCTGATGCCGATGAGATGGTGGCCATCTATAAGGCCGATGATGAGACGGCTCAGGTTCGAGCAAAAGACATTATCGAGCATGCTAAATGGAAATATCGAAGGGAGGCCCTTGAGGAAATTCATGCTCGGGGTTTCAACCTATCAACTGAGATTGAGAGTGCCAAAAAGCTCGAAGCCAAGGCCAAAATATTAGCCTATCCCGAAGACGACGAGGAGCCCGAAGACTTGGGAGAGTCTGAGGATGGTGAAGATCCCGAGGGTGATGATGTTGCCCCCAACAAAGACCAGGCTACATAGGCCTTTAGATGTTTTTGTTTTTTGTATTTTTGTTGATGTCGTTCGGCCTTTGTAAAAAATTTCATCGTACCGCCTCGTAGTCTCAAATCATAAGAATAATTCACAATCTTTCCTTATATCACCGCGGGAGCCTTGCATTTAGTTTTTGAAAATTATTTTCCCAAAATAGCATCCCATGTTTTATCCTAGCTTATCACACCGCATGACTTCTAGTAGTTTTCCTACTAGCCACGCGTACACACCTTATCATACCGCATGTGTTTCAACCCCAAAACCTTATAACACCGCATGCATATCAATATCAAAACATAACACAAATCGCACCTCAAGTGCCTAATATCACAACTTGCCAAAGAAATCAACAATAACAATGTTTTCACAATAATGTTCCCATGGATCAACCACAATGTACACAAGAGTCTTAACAATAACAACCGGAAGTGAATAACTCAACAGAATAGTATTTCACAACTTAACACTTTTCCTCAATATGAATCGCGGCCTTTATAACTCAATATTGGTTTCATCAACCAGATATTCCAAGAATAATAGCCTCAAGTAAAGAATCCATAGTTAAATAATGAATAAGCAATAGAGGAAACAATGGCAACTTCAACTAAACATGTAGGGTAATTAACAAATAAGAGATAACACAAGTAGAACATGTAAAAATAGACTAGAAATGATGACTATAACATGTTAAGGTAACTCAATTAAGGAATGAAAGGAATCTACACAGCTAAAATCTGTGATTTTCCACATTTAGCTCGTGCACATACTCGTCTCCTTGTGTACACAACTTTTACACATCACAGTTATCAAAAACAACACCAATCCTAATGGATAATTCCCCCTACACAAAGTTAGGCAAGTCACTTACCTCAATTCACGCTAACTCAATCTACTACTAGGTCTCTCCCTCGTCCAACTCTAAATGGCTCAAGTCTAGCAGAAACAAATTCATTCTATAAATATAAACAATAGGAAACTATTTCGAACAATAAAATTATGATCTTTGCAAAGAAATAAAAAGTCAACTCAAAAGGTCAATGCGGGTTCGTGTCTCGGAACCCGACCAAATTATAAAATTCGAACACCCATTCGATAATGAGTCCAACCATATAAAAATTACTCAAATCCGACCTCAAATCGCCTTTCAAATCCCTAAATTTTAGCCTATGAAGTTTCATAAATTTCCAACTCAAATCACTAATTAAAAGATGAAATTAACAATAGATTCGTGTAAATTAATCAAAAGCGAGTTAGGATTTCTTACCTCAATGATTTCCGTGCAAATCACCCGAAAATCGCCACAAATCGAGCTCTCTAGGTCCAAAAATGGATTATGAAATCAAACCCCCATGTCACACTCCTTTTTTCGACCTCACTTAATCCTCTTAAAAATAATAAAAGAGATTTGTGAAGCTCAAAAAAGGTTTTTAATTAAAAAAGTCACAAAAATTGTGTTCAAAAGAATTTTTTTTAGAGTCGCTACCTGACATTGGTTTCGATGTGCCAGGTCACCGTTTTTAAAATAATTTTTCTTTTAAAACACTTTAGACCCCAAAACTAAGTCTGCACCAGAGATTCGGGTAAGGGGGTTCATTTGACTCGGGGAGAAGGTGTTAGGCACTCTCCAAGTCCCGTGAAAGTCACGATTGCGTACTCGATCTAGTTGGCTTTTAAAATATTCAAATTGAGGCAAAAACACAATTAAAAGAAAATAAACACACAAGAAGATCGAGGTTATTCCCCACCTAGATAAAGAAAAAAATAAAATAAGAGGAAAAATAGAGATACCGTACTACGCCTCCATGGTCATATCGTCTCCTCCTTGACCTTCATTTACATGTACCTCGGGTATTCCCCGGATATAAAATATTTACAAAGTCTATGGGACATTCCCTTGAATATAAGCTAAAGGGAACAACCTCTCACCTCAGCAAAGAAAATAAAAAAGATGACCTAAGATTTGTCTCCCCGAGTGTAATCGGCCTAAATATGCTTCTAACGAATAATATGAAAGTGATAAGGAAATAACATAAATAATAAAATATCTAAAGTTGAATTATGTGCATTTAACCCCAACCACCTATGATCCAGTTATCATCCAAAGTTGTAATCAAATCACAATTGTCCATTTTTCTAATACAGTAGTACTTTCAAATTTAAACAAATTGAATTTCTAGCGAAATCGTGAAATCATTTTCACTCACTCAAGTAGAAATCAAGAATTATTTACGCAGCAATCACAACGGAACAATTAAGATAAAAAAGATATTAGAAATAAGAAAACACAAATAGAAAAATCAAGTAGGATCAGTGAAGAGAATTGGACCTCGTTAAGCTTTCCTTTCTATTAACGAGAATTCAGTTACAGCGAACCCAACAATAGAAATCTGACTGAAAAATGCAACAGCAGCAAGAGATTGATCCGCGGACCATAAAAATAACCTCAAATGAATTTTTAGAACTTACAAGACCAACGGAGCCTCCTCGACTCCTCTGTTTCTGCTAAGACATAAGCAACCTACACCTCAAACTCACTGGATTCACTCAACTTACGGAAGCTTTTGATGGGAACAGAGCTTTGTTAATTTTTAAGGGATCTTTATAATAGCGAGAGAAAGAAAAAGAAAAAATATAAAGCTGTTGTTTTGTGAAAGAACAAAATGAAGCCGTAATTTAGGTAGAAGCGTCGGAGCTTGACTCAAATTGGAACTTGGATGGTCATTTTGGGTGACGCTGAATTTGGCTTTCCTTGCTCAAGATTCTTTCAATATTTTTTAATGAAGTTATGGGGACTGATCTGAAAAATGGAGCTCCAAAACATGAAGATGCAAAATCTGTGTAATTACAAATGAGTAAGTGAAGAAGAGAAGGGACTACGGCGGCTACCAATTTTCTCGCATCTCTCCGTTGCTATGTCTGTTCTTCTCCCTTTTCAATGTGTGTGCGTGTGCGTGTGTCTGGGTGTTCTAGAAGAGGATGTGAAGGCTTCCCTGACGAGATGAGAGCATTTTATACTAGGGTTTTTAAAATGTAGTCTTTTTATTATTCAAGACAAAAAGAAAATATATTAAATATATAGAAAATATAGAAAGCAAAATAAGGTATGCATTTTGAATCTGTTGAATGAAGAAGAACGTGCAAGTGTGCAAGGTGTGGGTGGGGTCCACATTTTTTTATTTTTGTTCTTTTGCATTTTGCTTCTTGCGTTCCTTTCCTTCTAATTTTGTTTCGTTGGTTTCTTTTTTTTGTTTTTCATTTGTCTTTTTTTTTTTTTTTTCTGATGTTCCTTTAACTAAATCAGATGTAAGTACATAAAAACACTACTTCTAAATGACAAAAGGACTATTAAGGAAAACAAAATAACTATATCTTAAGATAGTAATAGCTATATTCTTAAAGTAGTATAAAATCACACACACACACACACACACACACACACACACACACACACACACACACACACACACAAATATATATATATATATATATATATATATATATATATATATATATATATATATATATATATATATATAGTGGAGAGCTTCTCTCTATGCCTATTCTGCAGCGCCATACATGCACATACCCCTGCTACCTAGAGACTTAGTGGTGAGCTTCTCTCCATGCCTATTCTGCAGCGCCCCGAGTCTCTTCTTGTTGACTTTATTTTTCTGTCTATGTTACTCCAGACAGTAGCATAAGAGGTTTTGTATATTCTACTAGTTTGCTTGTGCACTTGTGACATCGGATTTTGGGAGATTCTAGTAGATATTTCATAGTTTTTGTTTATTAAATTCACTACTTTACTATTTCGTTTATTTCATGCTATGGATTATTACAATCACCTATTAATCGTTCTCTTATTAAATAAAACCAATGGCTTTAAAAATATTAAAATAAACAATTACATGAATAGTTCACCATTGGCTTGCCTAGCAACGACGTTGGGTGTCATCACGACCTATAGTGGGAATTGGGTCGTGACAGTCCAAAGAAAGCCTACAATCATCTTTCAAACCAACCAAACTCAAAATTTTGCTTTGAAGCACATTTGGGGCAAGTTCTAGACTATTCACTCAAGCACTTGGACTAGCAACAAAATTTCACCTCACCTCTCATGCAAATAGACCGTAAAAGAAGATAGAGTCTAAAACCCATAATAACTACAATCAAGTCAAGGATGTCTATGATCTACTCATCCACCTAATAATTGTCAAAGACAACTCAAGAGCCTCAAAGTTACTTTACTTCTCTCTCAAAAATGATTCACAACTACCTTGTCTCAAATCATAAGCATGCAGTTATGTATGTTGGTACTATATGAAGCATAAATAATTTGTTTTCGTAGAAAAGCTTTATTAGGGCTTTTATTCATTACTACTTACTACTACTACTACTACTACTACCTAAACATGCAATGGACTAATTCCCTTAAGAAAGTTGTCACACTATTCATCATTAGGAAAAGTCACCCGATTCACACAAGAGACCACCTTTGGAAAGAATTGTGGCATTAAAAAAACCAAAGACTTATTATAATTAACAAGAATTAAAAGAATAGTATTTACACTACCAAAACAAAACTATAGATTACTACCAAATGTATCAAACTACAAAAAATAAACAAATGAATCATTCAATTATTACATCCCAATATCATCAAATTTACTAATCAAATCAAATTCTCCTCCCCCAAGTTAAAAGTAAGCAACCTAATGCATACCAGAAGAAACTCTCTAAGCATCCTCAATCATCAAGGTATCACCAGTAGGTTGAGTTCGAGCTGGCTCAGCTAAATAGATAGTATCATCATCGTTCGTATGCAGCAGCAGTACCGGATGCATGCAGGGCTTCTCAGTGTGAGTGGTAGGGGCATCCTGAGAAGTCTAAGTGGTGTGTGACTGGGCGGGATTAATCAGCATGTCAAAGGGCTAGTTGTCTGCCTCAGCTATCGTAGTCACTTCAGCTCGCGGTGACTCAACTAACTTGCTGTTGGCCTGAGTCTTTCGCATCTTCTTCACCTGTTTGATCAACCTCTCGATCACTGCACCATGCTGAACCAATGTATACATGCTCATCTTCTGGTTGTCCAAGATCTAAGTAAGCTTCCCATAAGTGTCGGAAATGTCTGGTTGTGTAGAGAAATGCCCATAAACTACAGTAAAGAGCTCCGAAAACTTGGATGTAGTTGTTTGCATCCAGTTGTTGAGACTCACCGACGTCTAAAAAACTCGTAAGGTAGATAACAGGCCTAGTATGCATAGACACTAGCCTCAGAGTTGGTGTAGGCAGTGGAGCAAAGGATGATGGTGGATTAGAAGCAGTGTCCCTGGCATGAGTAGAAGGCTTAACTAAAGATGAGGGCATATCCGAGGGACCAAAAGATGCTACTACATGCTCATCAGACTGGCTAGTAGTAGTGGAAGGTTGGTTGCTCTTCTTTGACTTTAGTTCTTGGGGTATTGTAACTTGTACTATTCAAAGGGGCAGATTGGCTTAATCTTGGTGTCAAATGGTCTATACTCCACTTTGGCATATGTCAATTCTCCATTATGGTGTTGGGGTATGGGTAGGAAGTGTTTCCATGTTGTGCTACTATAGTGATATTGTCCGACATCAAGGCACACATATTAATTGGGTACCCGACCATGATAGAAGCAACACACACTACTCTCTCTAGAGGTAGGTTGTTTTCATCTAAGCACTGGTCAAGTCTTGTACAAACAAATGTCTACCATCCATTCGCCTTGAAGCTCAAGGTCTTGTGGAAGATTAGCACTCTGGCACCTATCCAAGAAGGGATAGGCCCAGGTGCAAGGATCTCAGCAAGCCATGGTTGGACCTCCTCCTTTTTAGCTAGTTTGGCCAGGTACTCCTTTGGCTCAACATCCTTAAGTCCAAGGCTGGAATTCAAAGTTCTTTGATCAAATTTTACCTTGAGGTTGTGCACTTTGGTAACCTTAGTCCCTTTTATAATGGGCACGCTATTGGTATAGAACTCCAGGACATGATGCTTTTTGAAATCAACAAACTCCTCAGTGAATTGCATCTAGGCTTTTCTTTTTATAAAATGTTCAAGGACTGTCGGATTGTACTTATCTAGGTCTTTGGTGAGGAATTGCCTTTCACGAGTCAGTGACCTTTCTTTCGACCCCCTTTTTAAGTCTGTGAATGCATTGCAGCTCAAGAACCAGTATTCTAGACTACCTTCTTCTTGGTCCTTTCTTTTCCATCCCTTACAACATTTCTTCCTTTTCTGTCATCAATGGAATCATCGGAATCAGGGTCTGGTGCAACTACATTAGACACATAGCTAGTGCTAGTTGTTCCCTAGGAGGTGTCCTGAGATGTATAAGGCTCGGCTCGGGGTTCAAACTGCCCCTGTGGTTGAGACTGCTCTTGATTGCGCTCTTCAGACTGAGATAATAAGTTGACTTCAGAGGCCTCCCTTGACGGGACATAGGAATCAGAATCTGATAGGCTTCAACCTCTCCCCCGATCGGCTATTTCTTCTTGGCAATCATTTTCTGCACACTGGGTGGCAAGGCGCCTCAACCTAAGCCTTTTTCCTTGGTTACCCCGACCTTTAGATGTTTTCGTCTTTCCTATTGATCATACCATTGTCTATTGACACACAAGGAGAGATGTAAGTTGTTATAAAAGTTATTGACATGAGGTACAAGGTAGTTATGAGTCACAATAGTAGTAGGAGAAAGCATAAAAGCAGGGGCAAGATCATTGTCAAGCATACAGAGGGCAGGGTGGAAGTGCGGTCTGCATAATTTCAACTACAGAATTCCAAGTGTGGCCGCACCTCTGCATTGAGGCATCAGACCTTCAGAAAAAAGTCTCTGAAAGTCAGTGATGACACATTTTTGCAACCGCAAAAATCAACTACGGTGTGCACAATTATTAGTGTGGTCCTCACTTACGTAAAAGTACTCAGGTCCTAGAGAAGAAGTTCTCAGAAGGACAATGCGAACCTCTCTTTGCAGCCGCAAAATTCCTACTGAAGTCCGTGCAATTAAGTTGTAGCCTCAGAACTTGGAAAATCAGCCAGGCTACCAAAATAATAATTGCTGACCGCAAAATTTCAAATGTAGTCCACACAATCAAGAATTTATGGGCATAGTTAAGAATGAAGCTCAATTTAGATTATGCAATTCTTGTGTTCAATCCAATTGGGTAACATACTAAATGCATGATATCAACAATCCTAACCCATTATAAGTATAATTTTACAAATATCCATTCTTAACCTACCCCGCATAATTTTACAAATATCCATTCTTAACCTACCCCACATGGGTCACAAATACGGTATCTAACATAAATGACCTAAAAAAATGTTAAAAATCAAAAAAAGAAATTCAAAAGAAAAAGTAAACAAGATCGAAGTATTGAATACTAGATTATTCTAGTGAAATTAGGATGATTGGAATGTGAATGTTGTATGTGGGAAAATATGTGTACAAAGGGTTCCTTTGTAAAAGCTCTGCTGATGAGGGAAATGGTGAAAAGCGTAAAGGAGCACCTCTGTTCTATTTATACTAGTTCGTGGGTCAGGCCAGAGAAAGAGTGAGTGCAGCCGAAAATTTCCAAATGCAGTATTCACTCTGTTACCTAGGCGGTAGAGAGCTTGTAGTTGTGCGATCGCACTTTTTCAAGTGCAGAAGCACTTCTATCTACCTATTTTCAGCGACCTCTCTGAAAGTGCTCTCATGTGACCGCAAAATTGTGTAATAGGCTGCAAAATTGGCTACGCACTATTGTGAGAAAAGTTCAGAGACTCCTCAATTTAGCACTTGGGTTGCGACTATAATTGGGTCCGCAGTCAGAATCTACGATAGCAGTCAAATTTTTGGTGCCCGCAGTCCATCTTGTGCCGCCGCACAGATAAATGTGTGGTCCACAGATTTCCATGAAAGGCCATATCTTGAACCATCTCTCAACATCTAACACTGATTACCGCAGCACACTTCAAATCTAGTCAAAAACAATAAACAACATCTAAGCTAAAAAAGGAAGCGATCTTGGGTTTCCTCCAAGAAGCACCTTATTTAATTTCATGGCACGACGCAATGTCATAGCATCCTCAATTGAGGTTAAGAACCGCCACCACGTGGCTTTCACCAACTTTTCCCAAGTAATATTTCATTCGGTGACCATTGACTCAAAATATTTCGTTGTTCTTGTTCTTCAAGTCCAAAGCACCATAGGGTGTAACAATAACAATTTTAAATGGACCAGTCCACTTTAATATAAGTTTCTCGGGAAATATTCTCAATCTTGAGTTGAACAACAACAGTAGATCACCGACCTTGAACTCTTTAATCCAAATATACTTGTCATGAAGGTACTTCATCTTTTCTTTGTACGAGGATGAACTCTCATAAGCATGGTATTGAAACTCATCCAATTCATTCAAATTTGCAACCTACAAGTTAGCGGCTACATCCCAATCAAGGTTTAGTTTTTTCAAGGCCCACATTGCCTTGTGCTTTAATTCCACTAGAAGATGACAAGATTTTTCGAAGACAAATCGATATGGAGACATTCTGATAGGTATTTTGTAAGTCATTTTATATGCCCATAGATCATCATAAAGATCTTAGACCAATCCGACCGATTTGCATTCACCGTCTTGGACAAGATACTCTTTATATCATGGTTGAATTTCTACTTAACCATTTGCTTGTGAATGATAGAGGGGTTTCACTTTGTGAGTGAAACCATATTTGCCGAGCAAAGTGTCAAAAGCCTTGTTGCAAAAGTGTGACCCTCCATCACTTATGATTTCCCGCGAAGTTCGAAACTTTGTGAAAATATTCGTATTCAATAAAGCCACCACACTTCTAGCCTAATTATTGGGTAAAACAAAGTCATCAACCCATTTAGACACATAATCCATCGCGATCAAAATGTAGGTGTTACCATAAAAACTCACAAAAGGGATCATTAATTCAATGCCCTAAACATCGAAGATATCAATCTCCAAGATGGTTGTAAGGGGCATCTCATATATATTTGAAATTCCACTGGCCCATTGACATTCATCACATCTTCTTACCAAATCATTTGCATCTTTGTAGAGAGTAGGCCACTAGAAGCCACAACTTAGGACTTTATCCATAGTTCTTGATCCCTCATGATGACCACAAAAAGGTGGAAAATGACAAGCCCCAAGGATATAACTTTGTTCTTCATCCGACACACATCTTATAATCACCCCATCCGTATAAATCCGGAAAAGCTATGGTTCATCCCAATAGTAGTCTTTGCAATCCCTCTTGATCTTCTTCCTTTGGTTTGAAGTGAACTCTTCTGGAATGATACCACTCACAAAGAAATTTTCTAAATCCACAAACCATGATACCTCATTCATTGAAAGTGCCAAGAGTTTCTCATCTGGAAAAGAGTCGTTAATCTCAAGGTCAATATGTGGCCTCCCCTCCTCCTCCAAATGAGACAAATGGTCCACAACTTGATTTTTACTTCCCTTCTTGTCTTGGATGTCAATATCAAACTCTTGCAACAAAAGCCCCCATCTCATCAAACAAACTTTAGATTTCTTTTTGCTCAAAAAATAGCAAAGTGTCGCATGATCTGTGTGCACAACAACTTTGGCACCCATCAAATACAGGCAGAACTTCTAAATAGCAAACACAATGACAAGTAGCTCTTTCTCCGTGACGGGTAGTTGACTTAGGCATTATTCATGTTCTTAATAACATAGTAGACCGGGTGAAAAATATTGTTAATACGTTGCCCTAAAACAGCTTCAAAAGCTACATCACTTGTATCACACATGAGCTTAAATGGTAAACTCCTATTTGGAGATGTAATGATAAGAGTTGTTGTCAACTTGAGCATAAATTGTTCAAAAGCTCTCATACAATTATCATTGAAATGGAACTTGTCATCTTTCTCAAGTAGTTTGCACAAAAGGTTCACCACTTTAGAAAAACCTTTGATAAATCTCCGGTAGAATCTCGCATGGCCCAAGAAACTTCACACTCCTTTTACCAAGGCAGGAGGTGGAAGCTTATAAATAACTTCAATCTTTACCTTATCCACTTCAATACCATTCTTTAAAATTTTATGGTCAAGGACAATGCCTTTTTCAACCATGATATGACATATCTCCCAATTGAGTACCAAATTTACTTCCTCACATTTAGCCAACACTTTATCCAAATTAGCAAAACAATCATCAAATGAATCTCCAATAACTGAAAATTCATCCATGAAGACCTAAAGGTAGTCTTTCATCATGTCCGTGAAAACAGCCATCATGTACTATTGAAAAATAGTCGGTGCATTACATAATCCAAAAGACTCTGATTGAAAGAAAAGGTACCATATAGGCATGTAAAGGTGGTTTAATCTTGGTCTTCCAGTGCAATAACAATCCGGTTGTATCCCGAGTAACCATCAGGAAAGCAATAGAAATCACGGTCGGACAATCTATCAAGCATTTGGTCCATGAAAGAGAAAGGAATATGGTCCTTCCTTGTGACTTTGTTGAGCGTTCGATATTCCATATAAACTTTCCAACCGGAGACCGTTCTTGTAGGTATCAACTCATTCTTATCATTGGTAACACCGTCATTTCCCCCTTCTTTGGGACACATTAAACTGGAGAACTCCATGAACTATCAAAAATGGGGTAGACAATCCCTGTATCCAACCATTTGATATCTCCTTTTTGACCACCTCTTGCATAGCCTCATTGAGTCTTCTTTGATGTTCAATAGACGGTTTAGTGCCATCCTCCAACTTGATCTTATGCATGCAAAATGTGTGGCTTATACCCCAAATATTGCCAAAGTCCACCCAATAGCTTTCTTTCTCCTTTGTAAGACCACCAAATGGAATCTACCTGCATGTTAGTCAATCAAGAATAAATAATAAATGGTAAAGTATAACAAAGGCCAAGAAATTCATACCAAAGGTAGGGTGGCAATGGATTCAACTCCAAGGTAGGTGACTCTTCAATTGAAGGCTTTGTAGGAGGAGTCTTCCTATTCTCAAAATCCAATAATAACTTTTGGGGTGCATAGTTGTAAGACCCCATTTCTTGCAAAGAGTTCACACATTCCATGAAATCATCCATCTCATCATCATCAAATTTGAGCTAAGCGGCTTCCATAATATCACTAATGTTGATTGTGGCACTAGTATCATCAATAATGACATCGATCACCAAATCCACAAAAGAGTATACCCCATTGCTAGTTGGTTGATGCATAGACTTACACACATGAAATACCACTTGTTCATCACCAACCCAGAAAGTGAGTTCTCCGGCTTCAACATCACAAAGGGCCTTACCCGTAGAAAGTAAAGGCCTACCAAGAAAGATAGGCACTTCATAATCAACCTCACAATCAAGAATAACAAAGTCCACTGGAAGAATAAATTTATCAACTCGAACCAATACATCCTCAATCACACCCAACAGTCTTTTCATTATGCGATCAGCCATTTGTAACCTTATATATGTGGATCTTGGTTTTCCAATCCCCAAAGTCTTGAACACCAGATAAGGCATCAAATTGATACTCGCCCCAAGATCACATAAACTTTAGCAAAATCAGCACTTCTAATAGTACAAGAAATTGTGAAAGCATCAGGATCCTCCAACTTAGGAGCCATGGAATGAACAATAGCACTAACTTGATGAGTGATCTTGACTGTTTTGAAGTACATCGATATCTTCTTGGTCACAAGATCTTTCATAAACTTGGCATAACCTGTCATTTTCTCCAAAGCTTCCACCAATGGCATATTAATAGAGTGCTCTCATCATTTGAATAAAATTATTGAATTGATTCTCATCATTTTGCTTAACGAGCCTTTGAGGTTATGGAGGTGAAGGATTTGGCAAGGGTTCCTTAGCCTTTTGTACCACCAGATCCGGCATATCAATGGTCTGTTCCTTAGACAGGCTCACCTCACCTTCTCTTGGGTCTCTTCCACACTATCATCAGTATCAATATGAACTTCATCATGTACTTGAACATCATTTTTTGGGACTTCCTTCTCTTGGAACATTTGGTCATCATCTCCAATTTGCTTTTCATTTGAGGTGGGTGCATTTCTGCCTCTTTCACTTCTTGTGATAACCATCATGGCATATCCTGTATTGTTACCACCTTTTGGGTTCACTACTTTATCACTTGGTAATACACCCTTAGTATGAGTATTAAGAGCTTGAGATATCTGCCCCATTTGAACTTTAAGATTCCGAATCGATGTGGTATGTGAGGCAAGTTGGGCATCCGAATCCGCATTCTTTTCCATCATTTGCTTGAACATGTTCTCAGTACAACCCATTTTAATGCTTGATGAACTTGAACCATGGGAAGGATAAGGAGTGGATTGCTTGGTTGTTGGTACATTGGAGGTCTTTGAAAACCCGAAATCCGATTTGCATGATTGTTATTTTTCCCCCAATTTCCTTAATTATTACCTCTATAATCCCCTTGGTTGTTATTGTTATTCTAATTCCCTTGATTGTTAGAAACCCAATTGCCTTGTTCTTTTGATAGCGTCATTGATTTTGATTGGAGCCTTGGAAATTGCTCTGTTGCCCTTGGTAATTGCTCACAAATTGTACCTCTTCTTTTTGCTCTTGATAGAAATCATCTTGATCATAACCACCATCATCTTATGCATAAAGCTCTACCCAGGGTTAAAATTAGGGACTTTTAGTCCGCTTCATGTTGGCCAAAACACTCACGCCCTCCATGGCATAAACTTTCTTAGGAGCTTGAGTTTGATGAAGTTGAGCCTTAGCAAGTTGAGTCATGGTGGTGATCAATTTCGTAATAGCTTGCCCATGGTCTTGCAATTTCTTTGAAGGTGAATCATGTTGGGATCTCCTTGAGGGACATTGGCTCGGGATTGCCAAGCCGAAAAGGTCTCTGCCATCTCATCAAGAATCTCACATGCCTCCGCATAAGGTATTTTCATGAAATTCTCTCAGGCCAATTGACTGACCACACATTGATTTGTAGTATTAATACCAAGTTAGAAAGTTTCTTGGATCATGTTATCGGTCATATGAATAGAATGATTAGGAAAGTGTTCTAACCAATCCAAAGCCTTCCCCTTTAGTTAGAAGGGAAAAAATGTTAACTACAATGCATCTTTAGAGACATTTATTTGTTTGTTTCCCCAATACGCATCCACAAAACCCTTCAAATGCTTGTAAGTATTTTGATACGGTGCCCCGATTAAATAACCACATTGCTCAAGCAAAGTGAGCATCACATTTGTGATTTAAAAGTTGCCCGCTCTGATACGAAGGGGGACTACGACACTTGAATACCCTTCATTGGGCAAATTCCAGGTTGAGCCGCTTGGGGTTGTGGTGGTGGGAGAGGTGGAACTTGTGGAATTTTATCAAGTTGCTCCTCTTCGCCATCAACCTCTCCTAATGGTATGTTTTCAAGTTTTTTGTTCGCCATTAAAAAACTAAAATCACTTCAACAAGTCAGAATTACAAAAGTAAAAGAAGATATTCAAGAAACACACTCAAGTATATATTTAACTCTGTAAACTCTCCGGCAATGGCGCTAAAAATTTGATCAAGTCCAATTCACACCCCAAATAAGGGAATATAAAATAGTCGTTACAATAATAATAACCCAACTCGAATCGGGGTCGAACCTCAAGGACTTTATATTTGTTGTTATAGTGTTATGTTAGAAACTTGAAATAACTAAATTTATCTTTCAAACAAAGGTGAGTATTAATTTCACTAATTAAACTAATAGGGTTTGTGACTAAGCTAGCAATAAGTAAAAGTCAAAATATTTTTGAAGTTTTATCAAATACTAGTAAAAATCCTTAGGTTGTAATATTAACCTAGGTGTAAACCTAATGATTAAAGTTAATTTATGCTTGCTTTACATATCGGTGTTGTTATGACTCTCAATACTAAAGTACTCACTCAATACCTCTCGGTTAAGGAGTGGTTATGTCCAATTTAGCCTTTTCAAGTCCAAATGGGTAGTTATAAGTGCAATTGAATATGAGTCCAAGTTAGATTATTCTTATCCCTAGTTCAAAAATAACTCAGCTAGTTAATTTCTTGTTAGCCAAATTTTTCTAGACTAAGTTCCTCTTTCTCAAGTAAGAACAAGGTCAAAAAGACATAAATCAATATTTGCAACCATCAATTCTAACTTTAAAGCATAAACAAGACTAAATAACACTAACCCAAACAATAGCAAGCATAATATTAATAACCAATAAGATTTACACACTAGGGTTGGATCGCAACCGTAGATCAAAAACTAGCTACTCATTTTAAGAGTCATGAAAAGATAAAAATAAAAAGAAATTAAAAGCATAAAACCAAAATTAAATGAAAGAGAAGATGATCCTCTCTAATTATATCTCAAACTTGCTCCAAATAGCTAAAAATACCGAACTCTTATCTGCTACAATGAAAAGATATCCGAAAAAGTCATAAAGTTTTATTTATAGGACTCCCGAAATCTCTAATAAAAATGCCCTTCGGATTTTGTGGTCGGACATCATCTTTTGCGGTCGTACTTTGTTGGATGATATTGCATGTCCTTTCATTTAGGACGAGTTATGTGGTCGCACTTTAGCTTTTACAGTCGCACGTCAGCTTTTGCAGTCTGCACTTTGCTGGATTGATATTGCATGTGCTTTCATTTAGGAAGAGTTCTACGGTCGCACTTCAGCTTTCGCGACTGCATTTTAATTTCTGCGGACTACATTTGAGAAGACTTCAGACTTGCTCAACTACTCATTCTATGATCTTTCAAGCTTATCAGTGCGAACATGTTTTACGGACCAAGTGCGACCACTCATTTTAGTCTACGGACCGCACTTCTACCAAAAATCCCTGAAGTTTCAGTTCTTTTGCGGCCGCATGTCACACCTCCTTTTTCGCCCGCGCCGCCTCAAGGGACGCGGAGGGGAGTTTTTCCAATTAAAGTACAAACGAAACAAGATTTATTTATTTATTTTAGAGTCGCCACTTGGGAGATTTATGGTGTCCCAAGTCACCGGTTGAATCCCGAAACGAGGAAAAGAATGACTCTGTTTAACAGTCTACGCACCAGAAATCCAAATAAGGAATTATGTTAACCCGGGAGAAGATGTTAGGCATTCCCGAGTTCCGTGGTTCTAGCACAGTCGCTCAACTGTCATATTCGGCTTGATTATCTGATTTTATACAATTATGAACCTACGTGCAAATTTTAACTGTTTACCGCTTTGTTATTATTTATTCAAAGAATTGCAACGTCGTGAGAATGCATCTCGAATTGCGCCACATAAATGTACCCGTAATTTTTGATACGTTCCAACTTCGTTGAGATTTGGATTTGGGTCACATAAATGTGCACCCGAGTTTACGAAAATAACATTATTAAATACGCGCCCAAAGACTAACACGTTGTTATTTTGAGAAAAGCCGTAAAGTTCGCTATGCGGCCTATCTCGAAATCTAAGCATTCGAAATAACTATCCGTTGAGGGCCCCGCAATTTGTGTATTCTTGCTTGTCGAGGCTCGTCTCATTCATTATTTTTTAAAGGAATTTGCAACGTCATGGACACGCATCTCGAACCACGTTACAATCAATGCACCCGTGGTTGTTGACACATCTCGACTCTGTTGAGATTTGGATTTGGGTCACATAAATGTGCACCCGAGTTTAAGGAGGTAAATTATTAAAGTACACGCCTAAAGAGACTAACACGCGGTTGTTTTGGGAAAAGGACGCGAAGTTCGCTAAGCGGCCGATCCCGAGTTCTAAGTAATTAATACATTCATTTGTGAGGGCCCCGCAATCTGTGCGTTTTGCTAGGCGAGACTCATCTCATTTATTTTAAAAGGACAATCCTAAAGTGACTACATTTTTATTAAGTTCGTCTCTAAAAAAAGAAAAAAAATCTAATTAATTACATGCTTGAAAAGGCCGCTACTTATTTATCGGATTAAGACAAATACAAGCTGAAAATTGCAATCGAGACAAAGGGAGATTGTGTCATGCCTTATTCTATAATTGAATATTAATAAAATTGAAATTATAAATAGAATACGGAATTTACAAATAATATTACCAAAATAAACTAATTATCCTCTAACTAATTTAAACCCACATTGTTAGATGAATTAAACCGTTGCAATTAATTGTTTATAACTATTTGAAACTGGAATTAACCTTAATCACTAATGCTTATTCGAAAGTTTGTCAAACTTAATCGTTAACTCGTCTTGTTTGAACTCAACTCATGCCTATTGGATTAATGATCTTAGCAATTACTACTACGATCCTAACTTAAAATATAGTGGGCCTACTGATTATACGAAATTACTGGCCATTTTTGATTCTGCCTAATATTTACAGATCTCCATTACTAACATGATTAAAAATTCACAAGCTTTGACTCATTTCTATTCCGGTTTGCATGAATTCAGAGTTATACTTCTTAAATCAAAATAATCTCCAATAATGACTATCTATCAATTCATGTACCCATAGGCATATAGAAAACAATTCAAACTACTTAGAATAGTTCTAAGCATAGTCCAATTTTCAGTATAGTTGTACAATGTAAATACATGTTTAAGATGAGCATAAACATATACAATATTTCCTAATGTACATTCTAATACATTAATTGAACACACTTTAATAGGCAATCTGTTAAGCCTTTTAATTCAGCATTTTTGCAGTTTGAAGTCACATCAGTACTAATCTCAGAAATGTGTACCTGGAAAGGGACCACAAGGAAAAGGAAGAAAAGGATCAGCAGGAGCAGTAGCAACAACACAGCAACAACACCAGTAACGGAAACAGAACAACCCAGTAACAGTGTTTAGTAAAACCAGCAGAATTCCAGCAACACCCCAATGAAACAATAAAAAATAACCAACCAAACTCAAGGAACAAACCAAATGAAAGCCCAGAAACTCCAACAGCAATCAACGGGCAGAAACAAAGTGAACCAGGAATGCAATAGGACAATCGATTTCCGACTCTCTGTCTTTCAGACTCTTAAGGAAAGAAACTCAGAAATTCAATTCAAAAAAAAAACCCAACACTAATTCTGATTTTCAGTAGTCAAAGCAAGACCTCACTCTTTCAGTTTTTAGTTCTTAAATTACTCACCTTTTTTAGATTGAAAGACCAGTTAATGTTTTACCCTTCAATTCTGACCCCTAAATTCTGACCCCTTTAACTTGTGTCCAGTTCTTCTTTTTTATAGCCAAACTTGGAGCACTTAAATTAAATCCCACCATCTTCTCCCCATCCCCCTTTTGAATCCCACTACTTAATGTTTTGTCCCCCACTATATTAAACAAATATATTAGTTCCCACTACCACATATCTTTTCTTTAATTAATTCCCTTATTCCCCACTACCGCATGTTTTGTCCCCCACTATATTAAACAATGTATTAATGCCCACTACCATATGTCTTGTATTAAAAAATGTATTAATTTAATATTATTTAATACTTAGTGGACAGAGCACTCATTAATCATATTTTTTTAAAATTAAAATCCCGAAAATGCCCATGAAAATACTGTAATTTACCATTCTACCCCCATCCTTTTCAATCTGTACCAAAACCATATCAGCTATAACCAATTCACCTAATCAATTAATCAAATTACAACAGCTACAACCAAATCAAGCCTGACAATTGACAACTAATAATCAAACTCTGCATAATAAACTCGCCAAACAAACTCCTAATCGACAACGTTCATGGATTAACAACAAAGTCAGATTCATATCCGAACAAACTCATCAGAACAAACAAGTAAATCCAAATCACTAAACTCGATCATCAGTTGACCTCAAACTAAATCAAACAACATCATAACCAAGATGAATGATTCATACTAAATCAAAAACTAAAGACCAACACATAAACACTCACATTAAATCACTTGATGAAAAACTAACGAACTTCAAACAAAAAATGAACACGAATTAAATCCAACAACATTACAACAAAGATGAATGATTCAAACTAAATCACTCGACATTCGACATTAAATCACTTGATGAAAAACTAACGAACTTCAAACAAAAATGAACACGAATTATCTCTAACACAAACAAAGACCTGGGTTCGAATTCAAACCAACCTATCGGAACACGAACATAATCATAGAAAGAAGAAAGGAGCGGAAGATGAATTTACTGAACGAAAACTAAAAGAAAAGAGAACGAAAACCTACTAGTTTGAAGTCCGGGTTCGAACGGAAACTCGACACGCCTGAACAAACATCACTGTTTTCAACCCATTTTCGTTTTTGGCGCAGTGACGATTGAGTTCATGACTGGACGTAGCAGAAGCGATGGTGGTCGCTCGTGTGGAGTGGTCGTTGCTGGTTTTTTCGGCAACTGGAGGAAATGACGAAGGAGATGAAGCAGCGGCCATGGTTGCTGGAGATGGAGCTCATTTTAGACTGGAGGTTGACGTCGAAGAAAGACAATGATGAGGCTGGTTTTGCAGCTGGTTGGTCGTTCGCTGGTGAGAGGAGGAGGGGCAGCCATGGGAGGGGGTCGTTAGAGCTTGCGACTGGAAGGCTGCCATGAGGTGTTGGTCGTTCATGGCTGGAGCTTGACGACGAAGAAGGTGAAGCAGAAAGGGGGTCGACGAAGGTGAGGTGAAGCAGATTCAGAAGGGCAGCCATGGGAGGTCGTTGAAGAAGAAGTAGCGAGGGACGTTTGGGACAATTGGGACGGGGTGTTGTTCGTCGTGGGCTGGTGCTGTGTGTGGCAGGTGTGGCTGGTCCGTCATGGGCTGGTGGTCGTTTAGAGTAAATGGTGGTGAGGAGGGCAGCCATGGGACGTGAGGGGGAAGGGGGGTGGTTTGGGGAAGATGAAGAGGAGAAGGGGGCGGGTGGTTTTAGGGTTTTGGGGTTGGGAAAATGAAAATACAAAAATGGGGGGTTGGGATTCGTTTGGGTTATGGGAGGACTGGGTCTGGTCGACCCGGCGGGGGTTATTTGGTTTGGGCCTGGTTGATTTAAATTAACAGGTGGCCCAATCCGATTTTCTTCTTATTTCCATTGCTTTTTTTTTCTTCTTTTATTTTTCTTTAGCTAAAACTAAATTCTAAAAATCCTAAATTATCCTATAGAACTAAATTAATTTATAAAAGTGTAAATTAATTCTCAATAACAATTAACACATAATTAAATAGCAATTACGATAAAATCACACAATTTGGACATTAAATGCTAAAACTACAACGTACATTATTTTTATGATTTTTTGTTCTTGTACAAACTTAATTGCTCCTAATTGTAGAATTAAATCCTAAATGCAAATGCGACATATTTTTGTATTTTTTATTAATCTAATAAATAAACATGCACGGACAAATACAAATAATTATCCAAAAATGCCACGAAAATTCTCAAAATTGCACACAAAGGAAAATTGTTTTATTTTGAATTTTTGGGAGTAATTCTCACATAGGGCAAAAATCACGTGCTTACAGCTGCCCCTCTTTGTCCGAAAATACGAAGAGTTTTCGTGCAAAGATAAAGTGAGCATATACGAGCGATTTTTGCCCATCCGAGTACTCCGTGTGAAGCAATTTTTTGAAAGATTTAATCGAACCTTTGCTTCAAAGGTTTCCTAATATCCCTGGCTAAAAGGGAATCAGGTTAATGTAGTTCGGGAAGTTTTGGTAGCTGGGACTACCATGGGATTGCAATGTTACTGCTGTTGCATGCTGTTATTACTGCTTGCCGACCTCCTTATTACACCATGCTGAAAGAAAACAAGAAGCTAGAATAAACTATAGTCTATGAATTACAAAATCTTATCTAGATCTTCAGTCGTGCTCTTGTGTCTCTTGTTGCTTTGATGTCTCGGCGACTCCTCGGGTATTTCTTTACTTCTGATTTGCCTTGTATTCTCCCTTGACTGCCGATCTCGAACTGCTTATTTCCTTCTCGTGAGCTTTGTATTATTTTTCCACCGAGTCTTGGACTTCCTTCTTCTGCTGGGGATTCTTGTTGTTTTTCCGCTAGGGATTTTGGTTGTATTCCTCTGCTTTACTGACTTCAAACTTCCATGTATTCCTCTGTTATATGGGCGGGCTCCCAACTTCTTCAACTTAAAATGTAAAGACTGAAATGCATTCCTCTGTTATATGGGCGAGCTCCCAACTTCAAAACTTGAAATTTAAAGACTGAAATGTATTCCTCTGTTATATGGGCGGGCTCCCAACCTCAACCAACAACTTTGAAAAATAAATCGCCATTCTGTTCTTCAGGGGGGGGGGCTCCTGACCTCAACAACAACTTTGAAAAATAAATCGTCATTCTGTTCTTCAAGGGGGCTACTGACCTCAACAACAACTTTGAAAAATAAATCGCCATTCTGTTCTTCAGGGGGGGCTCCTGACCTTAACAACAACTTCGAAAAATAAATCGTCATTCTGTTCTTCAGGGGAGGCTCCTGACCTTAACAACAACTTCGAAAAATAAATCGCCATTCCGTTCTTCAGGGGGGGCGAGATTTCAACAACTTCAAAAAATAAATCGTCATTCTATTCTTCAGGGGGGGCTCCTGACCTTAACAACAACTTCAAAAAATAAATCGCCATTTTATTCTTCAGGGGGGGCTCCTGACCTCAACAACAACTTCGAAAAATAAATCGCCATTCTGTTCTTCAGGGGGGCGAGATTTCAACAACTTCGAAAAATAAATCGACATTCTGTTCTTCAGGGGGGGCTCCTGACCTCAACAACAACTTCGAAAAATAAATCGTCATTCTATTCTTCAGGGAGGGCTCCTGACCTCAACAACAACTTCGAAAAATAAATCATCATTCTGTTCTTCAGGGGGGCTCCTGACCTCAACAACAACTTCGAAAAATAAATCGCCATTCCGTTCTTCAGGCGGGGCTCCTGACCTCAACAACAACTTCGAAAAATAAATCGCCATTCCTTTCTTCAGGCGGGCGAGATTTCAACAACTTCGAAAAATAAATCGTCATTCTGTTCTTCAGGGGGGCTCCTGACCTCAACAACAACTTCGAAAAATAAATCGCCATTCTATTCTTCAGGGGGCGCTCCTGACCTCAACAACAACTTCGAAAAATAAATCGCCATTCCGCTCTTCGGGTGGGCTCCTGGCCTCGACAACAAATTTGAAAAATAAATCGCCATTCCGTTCTTCAGGCGGGGCTCCTAACCTCAACAACAACTTCGAAAAATAAATCGCCATTCTATTCTTCAGAGGGGGCTCCTGACCTCAACAACAACTTCGAAAAATAAATCGTCATTCTGTTCTTCAGGGGGGCGAGATTTCCACAACAACTTCGAAAAATAAATCGCCATTCCGTTCTTCAAGAGGGCTCCTGACCTCAACAACAACTTAGAAAATAAATCGCCATTCCTTTCTTCAGGCGGGCGAGATTTCAACAACTTCGAAAATAAATCGCCATTCTGTTCTTCAGGGGGGGCTCCTGACCTCAACAACAACTTCGAAAAATAAATCGCCATTCCGTTCTTCAAACGGGGCTCCTGACCTCAACAACAACTTTGAAAATAAAACGTCATTCCGTTCTTCAGGTGGGGCTCCTGACCTCAACAACAACTTCAAAAAATAAATCGCCATTCTATTCTTCAGAGGGGGCTCCTGACCTCAACAACAACTTCGAAAAATAAATCGTCATTCTGTTCTTCAGGGGGGCGAGATTTCCACAACAACTTCGAAAAATAAATCGCCATTCCGTTCTTCAAGAGGGCTCCTGACCTCAACAACAACTTAGAAAATAAATCGCCATTCCTTTCTTCAGGCGGGCGAGATCCTGACCTCAACAAAAACTTCGAAAAATAAATCACCATTCTGTTCTTCAGGGGGGCGAGATTTCCACAACAACTTCGAAAAATAAATCGTCATTCCGTTTTTCAGGCGGGGCTCCTGACCTCAACAACAACTTCGAAAATAAATCGCTATTCTATTCTTTAGGGGGGGCTCCTGACCTCAACAACAACTTTGAAAAATAAATCGCCATTCTGTTTTTTAGGGGGGGCTCTTGACTTCGACAACAACCTCGAAAAAATAAATCGCCATTCTGTTCTTCAGGGGGGTCTCCTGACCTCAACAACAACTTCGAAAATAAATCGCAATTTCTTTCTTCAGGCGAGTGAGATTTCAACAACTTCAAAAAATAAATAGCAATTCTGTTCTTCAGGGGGGCTCCGGACCTCAACAACAACTTCGAAAATAAATCGTCATTACGTTCTTCAGGGGGGCTCCTGATCTCAACAACAACTTCAAAAATAAATCTCCATTCCTTTCTTCAGGTGGGCGAGATTTCAACAACTTTGAAAATGTCACGACCTGAATTCCCCACCATCGGGAGTCGTGATGGCGCCTACTGTCGGAGCTAGGCAAGCCAACCTTAACATACCTTTTCAACTAATTTTCAACAAGATAATAATAAAAACAATAAATTCAAGCGGAAGTCTTAATTTAATATTAAATGAACGAAAATGCGGAAAAATTTACATCATCCTCTACCTAAGATTTAGTGTCACAATACTCACGGACTACTATAAGATACTACAAATAAGAGTTTGAAATAAAATACATAAGGAGTCTGCTTCGATACAATGAAAACAAACAGAAATGAAATAGATGAGACTCAGGGCCCACGCACGCCAGCAAACTACCTAGGAGTCTCTGGACTGAAGGCACGCTCCCAATCTACTGCTACTGCGGTCCGTAAGCTACTCCCGAATCTGTGCACAAAAAGGGCACAGAAGTGTAGCATCAGCACAACCGACCCCATGTGCTGGTAAGTGCCTGGCCTAACCCCGGCGAGGTAGTGACGAGGCTAGACCGGACCTACCACAATTAACCTGTACAGATATATGTGCAACAACGGAAAGATATACAGAATTTAAACAGATAATAGGGAGGGGACATGCTGTGGGGTGTAACAATTTAGATATAAGACCAACGAACAGAGAGATGGAAACTGAATAATTAACATCTATGAATGAGAGCAAGTGAATCAATAATTGCACGACACCAACCTTCGTGCTTTTACTCTCAATTCTCACCAAAACTGTCAATCAACAACTGCACGGCATCACCCTTCGTGTTTTTCCTCACATAACTCTCACATCAAGGCACGGAATGACCCTTCGTGCTCAAATAATTAGAGACATGGCATGGAAAGACCCTTCGTGCATAATTATCAAAACATGGCACGGAAAGACCCTTCGTGCATAATCACTCTTCCTCACCCAATCAGCAGTCACAACCAATCGGGGAAGGGAATATACAACAAGATTAAACATCCCGGCAAGGGAGAACAAATCAACAATAAGTCCCAGCAAGGGAAAAATACCACACTTCCTTCTTTAACTCATCTGCTTCTCAACTATCACTTCATAATTATATTATCAAGTAATTAGCTCAACTGTTTCACATCTTTCGAATTTAAAAGCAACTACGACTCACGGTCATGCTAGACTCCGGTGCATAGATAACTGTCACCATGCCTATACACCGTACTCCACAGTTAACATGTAGCAAATAACATCCAAATCCTAATCCCTCAAGCCAAAGTTAGAACAAACACTTACCTCGAATGCTCCAAACTCAACTCACGCTTCTAGTATAGCTTTACCTCTTGATTCCACCACCAATCCGCTCAAATCTAGTCATAAGTTACTTAATCACATTAATAATTACTAAATGAATCACTCCCCATGCATGAAAATAAATTTTACAAGGTTTTTCCCAAAATGGTCAAAAACACCCCTGGACCCACGTTGTCGAAACTCGAGGTTCGGACCAAAACCCGGTTACCCATTCTCTCACGAGTCCAAATATATGATTTGTTTTGAAATCGGACCTCAAATTGTAGTCCAACTCCTCAATTTGTAGAAAACCTAGGTTCTACCCAAAACACCCAATTTCCCCCATGAAAATCTTTGTTTTGAAGTTGAAATCATGTTAAATTATGTTAAGAAGTGAAGAAAATGAGTTAGAATCACTCACCAATCGTTTTGACGAAGAAAAGTTGTTTGGAAAATCGCCTCTTAGGTTTTGGGTTTTTGAAAAGTGGAAAAATGACTAAAAATCCCGAATTTATACATTTTTCTGGGGGCTGGCGCGGACCGCACAGAAATGCGCCGCGGCCGCGCCGAGGGAGGGGAGAAGTGGGCTCTCTCTGAACCCACCCAGCGTGGACCGCACTGATTTGGTGCGCGGCCGCGCTGGTCGACCCTCTGAACCCCACCATGCGGACTGCACAGAAAAAGCACCGCGGCCGCGTGGCTGCCAGCGCGGACCGCGCGGAAATGGTCGCGGCCGCGCTGGGCCTGCAACATCTGAACCTGTATATTTTTCTAAGTCTAAGACCTCCCGGGCCCTACTCAAAACTCACCCGAGCCCTCGGGGCTCCAAACCAAACATTCATATGATCTCGAAAACACCTTACGGACTTACTCGTGCGATCAAATCGCCAAAATAACATCATATACATAGGATCAAGCCTCATAATACATGATTTTCTTTCAACTTTCATAAAAACTCAAATTCCCCATTTTAAGTCCGAAACACGTCATATGACGTCCGTTTTTAGCCAAACTTTACAGATAGTGCTTAAAACATATTTAAGACTCGTACCGGACGTCGGAACCAAAATACGAGCCCGATACCACCATTTTCTGATCAATTTTCTTCTTCATTTTCCTTAATTAATTTCAGAAAACAATTTCACACAAAAATTTATTTCTCGGGCTTGGGACCTCGGAATTTAATTCCGGGCACACGCCCAAGTCCCATATTTTTCTACGGACCCTCCGGGACCGTCGAATCACAGGTCCGGAACCGATTACCCAAAATGTTGACCGAAGTCAATATTATGCGTATTAAATATCAAAATTCATCAAATTTCTCGCAAAATTCGCATATTTCAACATAAAAGCTTTCCGGCTTCGCGCACGCAATATCGAGGCAACTAAAAGCGAGGTTTTCAAGGCTTCGGAAGCATGGAACAAGGAAGAATTACGGTGATGACCTTTTGGATCGTCACAGAAAAATAAATCGCCATTCTGTTCTTCAGGGGGGGCTCCTGACCTCAACAACAACTTCGAAAAATAAATCGCCATTCCGTTCTTCAGGGGGGGCTCCTGATCTCAACAACAACTTCGAAAATAAATCGCTATTTCTTTCTTCAGGCGGGCGAGATTTCAACAACTTCGAAAAATAAATCGTCATTCTGTTCTTCAGGGGGGCTCCTGACCTCAACAACAACTTCGAAATATAAATCGTCATTCCGTTCTTCAGGGGGGCTCCTGACCTCAACAACAGCTTCGAAAAATAAATCGCCATTCTGTTCTTCAGGGGTCTCCTGACCTCAACAACAACTTCGAAAATAAATCGCCATTCCTTTCTTCAGGCGGGCGAGATTTCAACAACTTCAAAAAATAAATCGCCATTCTGTTCTTCAGGGGGCTCCTGACCTCAACAACAACTTCGAAAAATAAATCGCCATTCCGTTCTTCAGGCGGGGCTCCTGACCTCAACAACAACTTTGAAAATAAAACGTCATTCCGTTCTTCAGGGGGGCTCCTGACCTCAACAACCATTTTCCTTCTAACTTGAATTATCTTTCTTCAAAACTACTTCCCTCAAAACTTGTATTGTCTTCTATGCAAACTGTTGGGGATAACATTTTTTTTAAAAAGTATGTTATCTTACTCCTTCAAAGACTACTTCCTTTAAGACTGATGTTTCATTCCTCTGCAAACCGTTTCCTTTTGCAAAACTGGTCTTCCTTTTTCTCTCTCTTTTTTTTTTCGAAGACTACCTCCCTTAAAACTTGTGTTTCACCGATAAGACTCTCTCATTTTATTACTTTTCTACCGGGGATGAGAGTGTTATTTTCGACTTCCATTTGCATGACTTGGCATCTTTCGAAGGCTGGTCAAAAGGTCTTTCTTTGGACCGTAATGTGGGGTTTTGGATAGGGCTAGAAAGAAAGGGTATTAGCGGCTCAAAACGAATCAATTTGGGTTCAAAATTTACAACCTTCGGAACCAGATTTCTCTACATCCAACACAACTTCTGCCCCAGTTTCTTGCTTGGGGATTTTTGATTTTTTGTTACACTATGACCGAGCCGTGAAGCGCCTACGTATCCTCTTTGAGGAATCAGGTCAAACGTAGTTCCCAATTCCTTTTTTTCGTTTTCCTTTCCACTTATTTATTATTTTTCTTTTCTTTTTTTTTTCTTTTTCTTTCTCTTTTGCTCATTTCTCCTTTCTCTTTTGTTTTGTTGTTTCTATTGTTTTCTTTTCTTTCTCTTTTTTTCTTTTTCTTTATCTTCCATGCTTGTGTTTTCTAGTCTTTGCTACTGATTCCGAACGAGGGGTACGAAAGAAAACCAATAAGGCTCAAAAAGGGTTAACGAAGGATAAAGTGTTTAGATAGCAGAATAAAATGCCTTCGTCATTCCAATCTTCAAAACATGCCAAGCACAAACAAAACAATTAAACATTCGCCACATCTTCTGATTGTGCCGGACATGATAACCATATCCACACATTCGCCTTTTCATTTGGCATTTTTAAAGCACCGTTGGGCAATACTCTCACTTGCTTTTATGGTTTTTCTTTATGTTTTACTTGCACCAGTTTCACGTGGCTCGGGTTTCAAAGAATCTCAAGCTGTTCCTATTTCCCTTAAGTGTCCCGATCACCCCCCAATGGCTTTATAATTAACTCTTAAGATTAGGCCCAAATTTTGCGCGCATGTCATGTCACTAGAATCGGTGTTGAACAAAGACAAAACAAAAGGATAAAAAGAACTAAACAAAGAAGATGACTGGGGGTAACAAAAGACCGGAATTTGCATTAGACAAGCGGTGAAACGGTTCGTATAACAAAACAAGCAAAACAACTGGGGTACAACCTTAGACCAAACCTAAAACAATCCTAGACAACACTAAGCAAACCATTAAGACAAAATGGAAGGATAAGAAGGTTTGACACAAGACAATGTCTGGATTACAACCCTGCAAATAACCCGGACAACAGAAATGATAACAAAATGAACCACCAAAACTCCTCCCTGACCAACCAAGAAAGGAACGTCTTTCTAATTGCCAAGCTCGGCATCTCAGCCACTGGGTTCCCCATCAATATTGCCAAAACCATTAACAACTTCAATATCATTAACTTCAGTCCGCAAATTCCCAAGAGGATTCGCATGCTCCTTGTTATTGTCATTGATCACAATTACCCCTTCTTGAATCATTCTTTCTATTCCCTTTTCAAAGAACGACAATATTCAATGCTATGCCCTTGGACATTAGAGTGGTACATGCATCGTACAGTAGGATCAAAGCCTTTTGCATATGGGTCTGGAGTATAGCCGAGGAACGGCTAAATCAGGCCAGAATGCTTTAACTTTTCAAACAGACTTGCATAAGATTCTCTGATCGGGGTAAGAGCCTTTTCTCGTTTCAGCAACCTCTCGTTCCTAAATGCTTGATTGGGCCGGAAACCCGATTCAGAGGGCTTTCGGTAGGCTTGTAAGGGTGGATAGGCATTTTATGGAGCTGGGTATTTGGAAAGTGAAGCATGTCTTTTGGATTCTCGTGGAGAGAAGTAGCATTGGGGAGGGGAGTAGCGTTGACGAGTGATGGAGCTACTCGGGTGGCTGGGAAAGCTATCATAAGTGGGTTGATATGGAGAGTATGGGAGATCATCCGTTATGGTGTTGGGTGCTTGGGTAAGGACAGAGTTCAAGAAGCTAGGCGGTGGCAGGGGTGGTGCTTTCCCAGTCATCCATGCCTGATACATGTCTGTCACATGCTGTCTCAACATTTTTACCTCTTCTACCAACCCGCAGTCCTGTTCAACCAACCGCTTTCGGGCATCGGTACCAACCCACTCAGTTCTGTTGTTTTCTGCCATTGTCTTTTGCCCTTTGTGTTGCAGGGAAGCGTAACTTTCAGGACCACAACCAATCACCTTTCTAAAGATTGAAAAGGGAACAAAAATGAGAGCAACCAGTTAGCGTTAGGGTTTTTCACAGATAGGAAAAACACACATTGAGGATGCAATGCAACTAGGCAGTTAACCCTTTCTATCATGCATTTGCTTCAGTTACGTGCGTCATTCCGGCTTCTTGTAATTGTGCTCCCCTTTTTTTCTCTTTTTTTTTTCTTTTTAATGGTGGTCGGATTTTATGTGGATTGCCTACGTATCATGTCCCCGCATGAATCAGACCGGACGTAGTTCTACCACATAAAAGGTAAACAAAAATAAAACATTTTTGGAATCACTTAAAGACGAACAACAGACTCGAAAGTCAAACGGCTCACATTCTCTAATCAAAAGAAATACAAACTTAAGCAAAATAAAATGACAGATTTTTTCCCCTATATGCCGATTTTGACCAAACGGCTATTTTTGCAAACGTGGCCCCTTCCCAATCTCACATGAATTTTGAGGCCGGGAAGATTATTTTATGACACTTCACAAACTTGTCTGTTCTTTTACGAAAATAGCCTTTTGACAATTGAAAGATACTCTAAGGCTATCTCGACAAGAACAGTTTAAGACACCGCCGAAACTGGCTCGGCTTATTTTGACCAAAAATCTAAACGGTATTCTTGACCACTGACTCTTTTTCTTATTATTTTTCAAATTAAAATAAAAGACCGGGTTTTGCCAACGTGGCCTTTCAGCACCTCGGGGACGAAGATTTTAAGGCTGCTTTAGCTAACCGACCAAAATCCTAAAAATATGACCAAAGGTGGCCGTTTATGCAAAGTCAGCCTTCCGGCGTCCTTTTTGGGAACATTCGGCTATTTCTGACAAAAACAGCATCACCCCATTCTATGACGAAATTTTTTTGACATTTTTTGGCTATCTTTGCAAAAGGGGAGGTTGGACCCGATGAGGGCTGCCTACATATCTCACATCCTGTGAGAATCAAACCGACATAGTTCAGGACGATCGGGAATAAAGGAAATAAACTAACTCTTTTTTTTTCCGAATAAAATACTTACAAAGAAGAAAGAAGATATTTTTGGATTTCGATTTGTTTGTTTGTTTTTTTTTTGAAAAGAAAGACGTCTAAAGAAATATTTTTTTGAATTTTAACTTCTTTTTTTTTTTTGGAAATTTCGAAAAAAACTTCTAAAGAATAAAGGAAATATTTTTGGGCTATTACTCTGAATTTATGAAAGAAATACTACAAAAGAAAAGAAAAAATATTTTTGAATCTTGAATTTTCTTTTGAATTTTTAAACAAATATTTTTGGATTTTGAGAGAGATTAAAAGGAAATATTTTTGTATTATTTTTTTAAAAAAATTGAGGTAAAAAAGAAAGACTTTCTAAAGAAGCGGGTAATGGAAAATATTTTTGGATTTTTTGAATACGGTGGGCCGGAACCGAAGAGGTTTGCCTACGTATCTCACATCCGGTGAGAATCAGACCCGCATAGTTCGCCCAACATAAACTAAACTTATAAACAAGACTCCTTTCTTTTGTTTTTCAAATAAATCAAACTAAAAAAGACAGTTTTTTTTTCATTTTTCAAAATTTCGGCAGGGTTTTGACACTACTTGGACATTGGTTTTATTTTTCTAAAAATAAGTAGTTATCTCCCTACACTGCTATTTTTCTTTTTCTCTTTTTCACAATTTTTCAAAAATTCCCGATTTGAGAAGCCGGTCAGCATGCAGATCTGAAGCAAATAAATGTGCAAAACAAACAAGATGCAGCAGGATGGTCTTTTTTCATTTCAGGTTGCTTGTCCTAGACGTACCCAACCCCTGTGTTGAGTGCCCTAAGTCAAATGCAACGTGATGCAAATAAGCGTTCCTACTAGGGATCCGGCATGAAGTCACGTTATTCTATGTTCAAAACCTGGGTCGGTGTTCTAAACAGTGTACCCGAGCGGACAACTCGAGTTGAGGAAGGAGCTCCTTTCCGGGAACCAAAAGGCCAGCCGGCTTAGAAACTTTCCGAGCCTCTTTTATTTCAGGGTATGACACTAACAGAATAGGGAGTCTCAACCAGTAAGCACATCCCCGGAGGTGATAAGAGAAGGTTTCGGCACAGTTTATATGTACAGTTCAAATAATATCAAAGCGGTAAAAAAACATCATTTTGCACATTTAGGCCAAAACATATAATAAGATCAAATAATAAATAAAGCCAAATATAACAATTCATCTAAGCTCGAATTCTGAACCCTGAACCAGAGATTTTGGGTTCGTTCCCCAGCAGAGTCGCCAGAGCTGTCACACCTCCTTTTTCGCCAGCGCCGCCTCAAGGGACGCGGAGGGGAGTTTTTCCAATTAAAGGACAATCGAAACGGGATTTATTTATTTATTTCAGAGTCGCCACTTGGGAGATTTATGGTGTCCCAAGTCACCGGTTGAATCCCGAAATGAGGAAAAGAATGACTCTGTTTAACAGTCTGCGCACCAGAAATCCGGATAAGGAATTCTGTTAACCCGGGAGAAGATGTTAGGCATTCCCGAGTTCTGTGGTTCTAGCATGATCGCTCAACTGTCATATTCGGCTTGATTATCTGATTTTATACAATTATGAACCTACGTGCAAATTTTAACTCTTTACCGCTTTGTTATTATTTATTCAAAGAAGTGCAACGTCGTGAGAATGCATCTCAAATTGCGCCACATAAATGTACCCGCAATTTTTGATACGTTCCAACTTCGTTGAGATTTGGATTTGGGTCACATAAATGTGTATCCGAGTTTAGGAAAATAACATTATTAAATACGCACCCAAAGACTAACGCGTTGTTATTTTGAGAAAAGTCGTAAAGTTCGCTATGCGGCCTGTCTCGAAATCTAAGCATTCGAAATAACTATCCGTTGAGGGCCCCGCAATTTGTGTATTCTTGTTTGTCGAGGCTCGTCTCATTCATTATTTTTTAAAGGAATTTGCAACGTCATGGACACGCATCTCGAACCACGTCACAATCAATACACCCGTGGTTGTTGACATATCTCGACTCTGTTGAGATTTGGATTTGGGTCACATAAATGTGCACCCGAGTTTAAGGAGGTAAATTATTAAAGTACGCGCCTAAAGAGACTAACGCGCGGTTGTTTTGGGAAAAGGCCGCGAAGTTCGCTAAGCGGCCGATCCCGAGTTCTAAGTAATTAATACGTTCATTTGTGAGGGCCCCGCAATCTGTGCGTTTTGCTAGGCGAGACTCATCTCATTTATTTTAAAAGGAAAATCCTAAAGTGACTACATTTTTATTAAGTTCCTCTCTAAAAAAAGAAAAAAATTCTAATTATTTACATGCTTGAAAAGGCCGCTACTTATTTATCGGATTAAGACAAATGCAAACTGAAAATTGCAATCGAGACAAAGGGAGATTGTGTCATGAATTATTCTATAATTGAATATTACTAAAATTGAAATTATAAATAGAATACGGAATTTACAAATAATATTACCAAAATAAACTAATTATCCTCTAACTAATTTAAACCCACATTGTTAGATGAATTAAACCGTTGGAATTAATTGTTTATAACTATTTGAAACTGGAATTAACCTTAATCACTAATGCTTATTCGAAAGTTTGTCAAACTTAATCGTTAACTCGTCTTGTTTGAACTCAACTTATGCCTATTGGATTAATGATCTTAGCAATTACTACTACGATCCTAACTTAAAATATAGTGGGCCTACTGATTATACGAAATTACTGGCCATTTTTTATTCTGCCTAATATTTACAGATCTCCTTTACTAACATGATTAAAAATTCACAAGCTTTGACTCATTTCTATTCCGGTTTGCATGAATTCAGAGTTATACTTCTTAAATCAAAATAATCTCCAATAATGACTATCTATCAATTCATGTACCCATAGGCATATAGAAAACAATTCAAACTACTTAGAATAGTTCTAAGCACAGTCCAATTTTCAGTATAGTTGTACAATGTAAATACATGTTTAAGATGAGCATAAACATATACAATATTTCCTAATGTACATTCTAATACATTAATTTAACACACTTTAATAGGCAATCTATTAAGCCTTTTAATTCAGCATTTTTGCAGTTTGAAGTCACATCAGTACTAATCTCAGAAATGTGTACCTGGAAAGGGACCACAAGGAAAAGGAAGAAAAAGATCAGCAGGAGCAGTAGCAATAACACAGCAACAACACCAATAACGGAAACAAAACAACCCAGTAATAGTATTTAATAAAACCAGCAGAATTCCAGCAATACCCCAATGAAACAATAAAAAATAACCAACCAAACTCAAGGAACAAACCAAATGAAAGCCCAGAAACACCAACAGCAATCAACGGGCAGAAACAAAGTGAACCAGGAATGCAATAGGACAATCGATTTCTGACTCTCTGTCTTTCAGACTCTTAAGGAAAGAAACTCAGAAATTCAATTAAAAAAAAACCAACACTAATTCTGATTTTCAGTAGTCAAAGCAAGACCTCACTCTTTCAGTTTTTAGTTCTTAAATTACTCACCTTTTTTAGATTGAAAGACCAGTTAGTGTTTTACCCTTCAATTCTGACCCCTAAATTCTGACCACTTTAACTTGTGTCCAGCTCTTCTTATTTATAGCCAAACTTGGAGCACTTAAATTAAATCCCACCATCTTCGACCCATCCCCCTTTTGAATTTCACTACTTAATGTTTTGTCCCCCACTATATTAAACAAATATATTAGTTCTCACTACGACATATCTTTTCTTTATTTAATTCCCTTATTCTCCACTACCGCATGCTTTGTCCCCCACTATATTAAACAATGTATTAATGTCCACTACCATATGTCTTGCCCCCACTATGTATTAAAAAATGTATGAATTTAATATTATTTAATACTTAGTGGACAGAGCACTCATTAATCATTTTTTAAAAAATTTAAAATCCCGAAAATGCCCCTGAAAATACTGTAATTTACCATTCTACCCCCATCCCTTTCAATCTGTACCAAAACAATATCAGCTATAACCAATTCACCTAATCAATTAATCAAATTACAGCAGCTGTAACCAAATCAAGCTTGACAATTGACAACTAATAATCAAACTCTGCATAATAAACTCGCCAAACAAACTCCTAATCGACAACGTTCATGGATTAACAACAAAGTCAGATTCATATCCGAACAAACTCATCAGAACAAACAAGTAAATCCAAATCACTAAACTCGATCATCAGTTGACCTCAAACTAAATCAAACAACATCATAACCAAGATGAATGATTCATACTAAATCAAAAACTAAAGACCAACACATAAACACTCACATTAAATCACTTGATGAAAAACTAACGAACTTCAAACAAAAAATGAACACGAATTAAATCCAACAACATTACAACAAAGATGAATGATTCAAACTAAATCACTTGACCTTCGACATAAAATCACTTGATGAAAAACTAACGAACTTCAAACAAAAATGAACACGAATTATCTCTAACACAAACAAAGACCTGGGTTCAAATTCAAACCAACCTATCGGAACACGAACATAATCATAGAAAGAAGAAAAGGAGCGGAAGATGAATTTACTGAACGAAAACTAAAAGAAAAGAGAATGGAAACCTACTAGTTTGAAGTCCGTGTTTGAATTGAAACTCGACACGCCTGAACAAACATCACTTTTTTCAACCAATTTTCGTTTTTGGCACAGTGACGATTGAGTTCATGGTTGGACGTAGCAGAAGCGATGGTGGTCGCTCATGTGGAGTGGTCGTTGCTGGTTTTTCCGGCGACTGGAGAAAATGACGAAGGAGATGAAGCAGCGGCCATGGTTGCTGGAGATGGAGCTCATTTTGGAATGGAGGTTGACGTCGAAGAACGACGATGATGAGGCTGGTTTTGCAGCTGGTTGGTCGTTCGCTGGTGAGAGGAGGAGGGGCAGTCATGGGAGGGGGTCGTTGGAGCTTGCGACTGGAAGGCTGCCATGGGGTGTTGGTCATTCATGGCTGGAGCTTGACGACGAAGAAGGTGAAGCAGAAAGGGGGTCGTTGGAGGTGAGGTGAAGCAGATGCAGAAGGGCAGCCATGGGAGGTCGTTGAAGAAGAAGTAGTGAGGGACGATGGGGACGACGAGGAGGGGTGTTGTTCGTCGTGGGCTGGTGCTGTGTGTGGCAGGTGTGGCTGGTCCGTCATGGGCTGGTGGTCATTTGGAGTAGATGGTGGTGAGGAGGGCAGCCATGGGACGTGAGGGGGAAGGGGGGGTGGTTTGGGGAAGATGAAGAGGAGAGGGGGCGGGTGGTTTTAGGGTTTTGGGGTTGGGAAAATGAAAATATGAAAATGGGGGGGTTGGGATTCGTTTGGGTTATGGGGCGGACTGGGTCGGGTCGACTCGGTAGGGGTTATTTGGTTGGGCCTGGTTAATTTAAATTAACAGGTGGCCCAATCCGATTTTCTTCTTATTTCCATTGCTTTTTTTTTTCTTCTTTTATTTTGCTTTAACTAAAACTAAATTCTAAAAATCCTAAATTATCCTATAGAACTAAATTAATTTATAAAAGTGCAAATTAATTCTCAATAACAATTAACACACAATTATGATAAAATCACACAATTTGGACATTAAATGCTAAAACTACAACGTACATTATTTTTATGATTTTTTGTTCTTATACAAACTTAATTGATCCTAATTGTAGAATTAAATCCTAAATGCAAATGCGACATATTTTTTTATTTTTTATTAATCTAATAAATAAACATGCACGAACAAATACAAATAATTATCCAAAAATGCCACGAAAATTCTCAAAATTGCACACAAAGGAAAATTATTTTATTTTGAATTTTTGGGAGTAATTCTCACATAGGGCAAAAATCACGTGCTTACACTGCATTCCTTCTTTTGCGGGGTGCACTTGCTTTAGCGCTAGCAGGTGTAATTCTGCGAAACACACTTTTCTCAGTACCTCTCTTTTTTGCTAAATTTGGCTAGAATGTCTCCTTTTTGAGACATTTTTCTTCATTGAACTTACATTTTTCAGAATACCTACAATTCAATGAATTTTATTAGATTAGGAGACAAAAATCAATACTTTCGGACAAAAAGCTATATCAACAAGATAGTAATAAGTGGTTAAAATTCATATTTATCAAGGACCTAAAATTATAAGTATTAAAAGGTTTACGCTGTCGTTTAGAAGAAGGTGGAAATGGGAATCCAAAGCATGAGGAAGAAGAAGAAGATTTTTCAGAGTGAGAAGGAGAGTAGGATTGTGAGTCCTCTAACGAAGACTCTGGACAGAGGGAGGTGTTTTTAGTGGCGGCGGATGGGTTAGGGCCGGTGGAAAAGTAGAGAAGGGAAGTGTTGTTTTCGAGGAAAGTGGAGATGGTGGAGTCTAAGTTGAAATTATGGCTTTCGAGGAAGAAAAGAGCTTCGAATTTTGAAAAGGAAGTGATTTCACAGAATATATTGATAAGTGTTGCTTCTGTTGGGGCAGTATTGAGATTATTATCTTCATTCTCCATTGTTCTATAGCTCTCTGGCCTCTGCTCTGCTTCTACTCCTTTTATATACTCCTTCCTCCACGTTGCAAGAAAACAATTGATTCATTGCTTTGCTATTTTATTATAATAATGACAAGTACCGAAAGAAATTAACATTGATTGTTTTTTACTGATACAGTAAATAATTTTACTACTACGATGTTCAAAGTTATCACTAATATGAAATTAACTGTAATATTATCAAGAGATAATATATAATTATCCCTAGGGTTTTTTCACTTTATCAATTGCATCCTCAAACTTTGTAGAATCTTATAAACCCATGTCTTTATTCGAAGTGTAACGAATCTGTCATGACCCCAAATCCGAACCAGGTCATGATAGCACCTCTCATGAAGACAAGGCCAGCCGACACATTTCCAATTCAGTTTTAAGCAATTAAACAATAAGCATTAAGTCTTAATCATGATATAAATCCAAAAGTAAGCAGTGACAATACAGAACAATTTGCGGAATACAACCCAACACAGCCCGATACCGGGGTGTCACTAGTCACGGGCATCTACCAATTCTAATACAAGTCTGAAAAGTTTACAAAGCTATTACAAAGCCACTAATAAGGGAAAAGAAATGAGATTAAGGAGGAGAAACACGGGACTGCGGACGCCAAACAGCTACCTTGTGGACTCCGAAGTCTGTCGGGAGCTCTCAACTCGCGCTGGCAAGATCAGCAATGCCTGAATCTACACACGGGATGCAGGGAGTAAAGTGAGTACTCCAACTCAGTGAGTAATAATCATAAATAAAAGACTGAGAGATATGAAATCACATAAGGCACATTACAGGCTATAATGAAGCAGTAAAACTAGTAGAAACAGTGAAGCATTGATAATGTGTCAAGTCATTTTTAATTTAGTTCAAACTTCATGAAATACATTTTTAACAATTAAGCAGTAAATGAAAGACAAATAAGACAGATAAGCACATAAAGGATTGCCCCTCGGGCACATTGTCAACAATACTAGCCCCTCAGGCTATATCTCACATCACAATGGGTACCCGCGCTCACTGGGGGTATGCAGACTCCTGGAGGGGCCCTTATGTCCCAAACACAATATCAAGTCATCTCGTGGCATCATCAATAGGCTCCCAGCCTTATATCAATAAGCCACCTCGTGGAGTACAGTCTCAGGCCCTCGGCCTCATAATCATAATCAATATATCCTCACAACATAGGCTCTCGGCCTTACTTAGTCAGAATCTCAAAAGCCACGCGAGCAACAGTAAAACATGATGCTTAGCCCAAATTATCATTTAAAATATCATTCAATGTGTTAAAACAGAGTAGACATGGCTGAGTTATGAAAAACAGTAGAATATAGCATAACTGAGTACAAGTATAAAGTCAAAACAGTGAGAAAATATCAGTGAAAATCCCCTAAGGGTCCAAATAATTGGCACGAGGCCCAAATATGGCATTCCGCCCAAAACATGATGATAGCAAAGAGTTTTCAATCAAATACGCGGTAAAACAGTCATTCGGGATGGACTTAGTCACAATCCCCAACAGTGCACGACCCCACGCTCGTCATCTAGCGTGTGTGTCACCTCAATATAGCACAACGATGTGTAATCCGGGGTTTCATACCCTCAAGACTATTTAAAATCATTACTCACCCAATCCGGTCCAAACTCTAGCCCGCGACGCCTTTGCCTCTCGAATCGTCCTCCACTCACATCGAATCTATCCAAAATCAGAATCACGGCGTCAAAATATACTAAGGAAATGAAGCTTAAGCGAAAATATTCAATTTACAACATAAGTCCCGAAATTACCAAAACCCGACCCCCAGGCCCACGTCTTGAATTCCGGTAAAAATTATATCAATGGATTCCTTATCACTTCCCGAGTTCATTCATACCAAAAGCATCAAAATCCAACCACAAATGACCCCTCAAATCCCAAATTCTAGGTCTCCAATTTTAAGCCCTAGTTCTTCAATTTTATGCTTAATTTCCATGATTAATTAGGTGGAATTCACATTAGAATCGAGTATTAAGTCCATGAATCTTACCTCCAAGTGATTCCCCTTGAATCTCTCTTCAATCCTCTTCAAAAAGCTCCAAAAACGCTTAAAATGGTGGAAATAATCTCCAAAATCGCGGACAAGACGACTATTTAAACATTCTGCCTAGGCCTCATTTCCTTCTTCGCGAACGCGGTCAACGCCTCGCGTTCGCGAATCACAAACCAACTTTGACCAAAATTTCCTCTTTGTGATCGCGACCTTTCCATCGTGAACGTGATGCTTTCCTCATACCACTCTTTGCGATCGCATAACCTCTCTCGCGAACACGATGAATAAAACACCCTGAAGCTCAGTTACCCAATTCCTCTACGTGAATGTGGTCCCCTTCACGTGAACGCGATGACCAATCACCCAGCCTTTCGCGAACGCGGAGCCTTCCTTGCGAACACGAAGGCCAAAATATTAGCCTTCACCAGCTAACCCTTCATGAACGCGAGGGCCTACTCGCGAACGCGAGGGCCTACTCGCGAACGCGAAGGCCATTTCTCTACAACACTGATCAGCAATTTTTTGCAATTCCAAACAACATGAAATGGTCCGATTGACCACCTAAAACTCGCCCGAGGCCCCCGGGACCTCAACCAAACATGCCAACATATCCCATAACCTCATTCAAACTTGTTCCAACCTCCGGAACGCTCAAAACAATATCAAAACACCAAATTCGCATCGGATTCAAGCCTAAGAATTCCAAAATTTTCTAAATTACGCTTTTGATTAAAAACCAATCAAACCACATCTGAATGACCTGAAATATTTCACACACATCCCAAATGACACCACAGAACTACTGCAACTCTCAAAATTCCATTCCGATCCCTATATCCAAATCTCACCGATCAACCGGAAAACGTCAAAAATCCAATTTCGCCAATTCAAACCTAATACTCTGGACCTCCAAAACACATTTCGATCACGCTCCTAAGTCTCAAATCACCTCCCGAAGCTATCCAAACCATCAGAACTAACATCCAAGCCCTCTAACTCATAAGTCAATATTTGGTTGTCTTTTTCAACTTAAGCTTCCTCAAAAGAGACTAAGTGTCTCAAACCTTACCAAATCCTTTCCGAACCCAAGCCAACCAACCCGATCACATATAGAACGATAGACAAAGCAATAAGAAGTAGAAATGGGGACAACGGAGCACTAACTCATGAGACAACTGGCCAGGTCGTCACATCCTCCCCAACTTAAATAAATGTTCATCCTCGAACGAGTCAAGAAACATACCTGAAGCCTCAAATAGGTTAGGATATCTGCTCCGCATCTCCCGCTCGGTCTCCCAGGTAGCCTCTTCCACGGGCCGACCTTTCCACTGCACTTTCACTGAAGCTATATCTTTTGATCTCAACTTTCGAACCTGACGCTCAAAAATAGTTGTTGGCTCCACATCATAAGTCAAATCACCACCCAACTAAACCATGCTGAAATCCAATACATGAGACGGATCCCCAATATACTTTTGGAGCATAGAAACATGAAATACCGGATGCACACTCGACAAGCTAGGTGGCAAAGCGAGCTCATAAGCCACCTCCCCAACCCTCCGAAGCACCTCAAAAGGCTCAATGAAACGAGGACTCAATTTACCTTCTTTCCAAATCTCATGACACCCTTCATGGGTGAAACCTTCAACAGAACCTTCTTGCCAACCATGTAGGACACATGCCGGACCTTCCTATCAGCATAATTCTTTTGTCTCAACTTCACTGTAAAGAGCCTCTCCTGAATTACCTTTACCTTCTCTACAGCATCCTATACCAAGTCTGCCCCCAATAGCCTAGCCTCACCCGAGTCAAACCAACCAACTAGAGATCTACACCGCCTCCTATACAAAGCCTCATATGGAGCCATCTGAATACTCGACTAGTAGATGTTGTTATAAGCAAACTCTTCAAGCGGCAGAAACTGATCCCATGACCCTCCAAAATCAATGACACAAGCACACAACATGTCCTCCAATATCTGAATAGTGTGCTCGGACTGCCCGCCCGTCTGAGGGTGAAAAGCTGTGCTCAACTCAACCTGAGTACCCAACTCTCACTGCACAAACCTCCAAAACTACAAAGTAAACTGAGTGCCCCTATCTGAAATGATGGAAATTGGGACATCATGCAAACGAACAATCTCCCGGATATAGATCTCTGCCAACCGCTCTGAAGAATAGGTACATTATTGCGCGGACTTGGTCAGCCGATCCACAATCACCCAAATAATATCGAACTTCTTCAAAGTCCATGGAAGTCCAACTACAAAGTCCATAGTGATCCGCTCCCACTTCCACTCTGGAATATCCATCCGCTGAAGCAAGCCACCCGGACTTTGATGCTCATATTTTACCTGTTGGCAATTAAGACACCGAGCTACAAATCCCACAATGTCTTTCTTCATTCTCCTCTACCAATAATGTTGCCTCAAATCCTGATACATCTTCGTGGCACCCGGATGAATAGAATACCGCGAGCTATGGGCCTCCTCCAGAATCAACCCCCGAAGCCCATCCATATTGGGCACACATATCCGGCCCTACATCCTCAACACCCCATCATCACCAATGATCACATCTCTTGCATCATCATGACGAACTCTATCCTTAAGGACAAGTAAATACGGATCATCATACTGGCGCTCTTTGATACGATCATATAAGGAAGACCGAGAAACCACACAAGCCAATACCTTACTAGGATCCGAAATATCTAACCTCATGAACCGATTGGCCAAGGCCTAAACATCAACTGCAAGAGGTCTCTCCCTAACTGGAATATATGTCAAATCCCCATACTCACCGCCTTTCGGCATAAAGCAATGGCCACTATATTGGCCTTTCCTGGATGGTAAAATATAGTGATATCATAATCCTTTAGAAACTCCAACCACCTCTGCTGCCTCAAATTAAGATCCTTCTGCTTGAAAAAGTGCTGGAGACTACGATGATCAGTAAACACCTCACACGACACACCATACAAGTAAGGCATAAAAATCTTCATTGCGTGAACTATGACAGCCAACTCCAAATCATGAATAGGGTAGTTCTTCTCATGGGGCTTCAACTGACGAAAAGCATAAGTAATAACTCTACCCTCCTGCATCAACACACAACCAACACCAACTCTTGAAGCATCATAATACACGGTATATGAACCTGAAGCTGATGGAAAAACTAACACTGGAGTTGTGGTTAAGGTTGTCTTGAGCTTCCGAAATCTCTCCTCACACTCGTCCGACCGTACAAATGAAGCACCCTTCTAAGTCAACTTGGTCAAGGGTGATGTGATGGATGAAAATCCCTGAACAAACCGGCAATAATAACCCGCCAAACCAAGAAAGTTGCGAATCTTTGTGGCTGAGGACGGTCTAGGCCAACTCTGAATCGCCTCTACCTTCTTTGGATCAACCTGAATATCCTCGCTGGACACTACGTGCCCCAAGAAAGCCACTAACTGAGCCAAAACTCACACTTGAAATTTTTTGCATAAATCTTCTCCTCCCTCAATCTCTGCAACACAACTCTCAAATGCTCCGTGTGCTCCTACTGACTATGCGAATACACCAGAATATCATCAATGAAGACTATGACAAACGAGTCAAGATAAGGCCGGAACACGCTGTTCATCATATGCATGAACATTGCTGGAGCATTGGTCAGCCCAAAAGACATCACCAAGACCTCATAATAACCATATCCGGTCCTAAAAGCTATCTTAAGAATATCCGAGTCCCTGATCTTCAACTGGTGATAACCTGAACGGAGTTAAATCTTGGAGAACACTCTCGCTCCCTAAAGCTGGTCGAATAAATCATTAATGCGAGGCAAATGATACTTATTCTTAACTGTCACCTTGTTCAATTGCCTATAATCAATGCACATCCTCATAATGACATCCTTCTTCTTCACAAATAGAACCGGCGCACCCCAACGTGACACACTAGGCCGAATGAACCCCTTATCAAGGAGTTCCTAAAGCTGCTCCTTTAACTCCTTCAACTCCGCTGGTGCCATACGATACGACGGAATAGAAATGGGTAGAGTGACCGACACCAGGTCAATACCAAAGTCAATATCCCTGTACGGTGGCATGCCCGGCAGGTCTGCAGGAAACATATCAGGAAAAACCCTCACAACTGGAACAAAATCAATACTGGGAGTCTCTACACCGACATCCCTCACAAAGGCTAGATACGAAAGACAACCCTTCCCAACCATACGCTGGGCCTTCAAAAATGAGATTACCCTACCGGAAATATAGCCAGTCAAACCTCGTCACTCAATCCGTGGCACACCCGGTATAGCCAATGTGACTGTCTTACAATGACAGTCCAGAATAGCACAACACGAAGATAGCCAATCCATGCCTAAAATGACATCAAAATCCACCATACATAATAATAAAAGATCCACTCGGGTTTCCAGACCCCCAATAGTCACCACACATGATCGGTACACACGGTCTACAATAACAGTATCGCCCACCGGGGTAGATACATGAACAGGTGAAGCAAGGAACTCATGGGGCGTACCCAAATAACGAGCAAAGTATGATGACACATAAGAAAAGGTGGAACCGGGATTAAATAATACAAAGGCATCTCTGTGGCAGACTGAAACAATACCTGTGATAACAACATCGGAAGCAATAGCATCAGGTCTAGCTGGAAGTGCATAGAAACGGGCCTAACCGCCAATTGATCGACCTCCCCCTCTAGGGTGACCCCTAGCTGACTAACCTCCACCCCTAACTGGCTGGGTGGGTGATAATGAAGTAACTGGCGCTGAAGCTGATAACTGACCACTCTGCTGAGATGGACCTGCAAGACGATGAGGATACTGCCTCCACATATGGCCCATCTCACCACACTCATAACATCTCTCAGGTGTTGGAGAAGGGGACTGAAGGGAACCCCTCGTACCGGAATGACTAGCAGATGTACCTAGCATAGAAGAGCCCTGAACTGATAGAGCACGGGACGAATTCTGAGCTAGAAAGGCACTAAGTGATTACTGGCCCAAATGAGAACTGTGAGAACCATGACCTGATGATGCCTCACGATAACCTAGGTGAGCTAGCTGAGCATGCCTAAATGGACGGCCTCTACCGTGCTGAAACTGACTCTTGAAGGAGCACCACTATAACTACCAGATACTCGAGGCCTCTTGGCCTTCCTCTCCTCTTGATCCTAGCGACGAACAGACTCAATCTCACAGGCAATATCCATAACCTCCTTGAAAGTAGCACCAGTCACCCTCTCCCTAGTCGTGAGAATACGAAGCTGATAAGTGAGGCCATCAACAAACCTCCTAATACTCTCTCTATCTGTCGAAACCTACCAAATAGCATGACGAACTAACTCGGAGAACCTCATCTCATACTGAATTACAGTCATCTCTCCCTGACGCAACCACTCAAACTGCCTGCGCAGCTCCTCTCTGTGGGACTACGACACATACTTCTCCAAAAAGAGAATGGAGAACTACTGCCAGGTAAGGGGTGTTTCACCAATAGGCCTACGCCTCTCAAAAGTCTCCCACCAAGTAAAGGCAGATCCATAAAATCGATAAGTAGTGAAAGCGACCCCACTGGTCTCTAGAATACCCGTTGTACGAAGCATCCTCTGACACTTATCTAAGAAACCCTGGGCATCCTAGCCCTCTGCACCACTGAAGGTTGGAGGCTAAAGCCTACCAAACCTCTCCAACCTACGCTGCTCGTCCTCTGGCATAGTAGGAACTACATAGTCCTGAGCAGCTGCAACCGGCTGGGCTGGATGTGCCCCCGGTGTCTGAAGTCCTTGCACGACCTACTTAGGTATGTGAGCAGCGGGAGTCTGATTGCCTCCCCCGGCCTGAGAAGCAGCTGTAGGTATAGTGACTGAAACCGCTTGAGTTAAGCTAGTGCAAACTGATAGAAGCTAAGCCAAGGCCTCCTGAAGACCTGGAATCACAATAGGCACAGCTAGTGCCTGAGCTGGTGCTGCTTGAGCGTCCACAACTTGGACCTGATCCTAAACTGGGGTGGATGGTGGATCTACAGGTGCTGCCCTAGCTACTGTGTGGGCCACACCTCTGCCTCTACCGCGACCACGACCATGTCTTCGGCCTCTAGTGGCCACAACTGGTGGTATTGGTGGTCGTCCATCCTAACTGGTAGCGCATGTCCTCACCATCTGTGAGATAATAGAATAACAGAAATTTAGTACTCAGATCAACAAATTCGCACGACAAGAATTTCAAGAATTTGAAGTTTTTCCTAAAGGTTCTGCAGCGTCTCGAGGATAAATACAGACGTCTCCGTACCGATCCGCGAGACTCTACTAAACCTGCTCATGACTCGTGAGACCTATGTAACCTAGGCTCTGATACAAACTTGTCACGACTCCAAACCCGGACCCGGTCGTGATGGCGCCTCTCGTGAAGACAAGGCCAGCCGACACATTTCCAATTTAGTTTTAAGCAATTAAACAATAAGAATTTAGTCTTAATCATGATATAAATCCAAAAGTAAGCAGTGACAATACAGAATAATTTGCGGAATACAACCCAACATAGCCCGATACCGGGGTGTTACTAGTCACGAGCATCTACCAATTCTAACACAAGTCTAAAAAGTCTACAAAGCTATTACAAAGCCACTAATAAGGGAAAAGAAATGAGATAAAGGGGGAGAAACACGGGACTGCGGATGCCAAGCAGCTACCTCGTGGACTCCAAAGTCTGTTGGGAGCTCTCAACTCGCTCTGGCAGGATCATCAACGCTTGAATCTGCACACGGGGTGCAGGGAGTAAAGTGAGTACTCCAACTCAGTGAGTAATAATCATAAATAAATGACTGAGAAATATGAAAACACGTAAGGCACATTACAGCTATAACGAAGCAGTAAAACAAGTAGAAATAGTAAAACAATGATAATGTGTCAAGTCATTTTTAATTCAGTTCACACTTCATAAAATGCCTTTTTAACAATTAAACAGGTAAATTATAGACAAATAAGATAGATAAGCCCCTCAGACTATATCTCACATCACAATGGGTACCCGCGCTCACTGGGGTGTCCAGACTCCTGGAGGGGCCCCTTACGGCCCAAGCGCAATATCGAGCCATCTCGTGGCATCATCAATAGGCTCTCGGCCTCATATCAACAAGCCACCTCGTGGCGTACAATCTCAGGCCCTCGGTCTCATAATCATAATCAGTGTATCCTCACAACATAGGCCCTCGACCTTACTCAGTCAGAATCTCAAAAGCCACGCGGGCAACAGAAAAACATGATGCTTAGCCCAAATTATCATTTAAAATACCATTCAATGTGTTAAAACAGAGTAGACATGGCTGAGTTATGAAAAACAGTAGAATATAGCATGACTGAGTACAAGTATAAAGTCAAAACAGTGAGAAAATATCAGTAAAAATCCCCTAAGGGTCCAAATAATTGGCACGAGGCCTAAATATGGCATTCCGCCCAAAACATGATGATAGCAAACAATTTTCAATCAAATACACGGTAAAACAGTCATTCGGGACGGACTAAATCACAATCCCCAATGGTGCACGACCCCACGCTCATCATCTAGCGTGTGCGTCACCTCAATATAGCACAACGATGTGTAATCCGGGGTTTCATACCGTCAGGACAATATTTAAAATCATTACTCACCTCAATCCGGTCCAAACTCTAGCCCACAACGCCTTTGCCCCTCGAACCGTCCTCCACTCGCATCGAATCTATCCAAAATCAGAATCACGGCGTCAAAATATGCTAAGAGAACGAAGCCTAAGCGAAAATATGCAATTTACAACCTAAGTCCCGAAATTACCAAAACCCGACCCCCGAGCCCACGTCTCGGATTCCAGTAAAAATTACATCAATGGATTCCTTATCACTTCCCGAGTTCATTCATACCAAAAGCACCAAAATCCAACCATAAATGGACCCTCAAATCCCAAATTCTAGGTCTCCAATTTCAAGCTCTAGTTCTTCAATTGTAGGCTTAATTTTCATGATTAATTAGGTGGAATTCACATTAGAATCGAGTATTAACTCCATGAATCTTACCTCCAAGTGATTTCCCTTGAATCCCTTTTCAATCCTCTTCAAAAAGCTCCAAAAATGCTCAACAATGGTGGAAATTAACCCCAAAATCACGGACAAGACGACTATTTAAACATTCTGCCCAGGCCTAATTTCCGTCTTCGCGAACGCGGTCAACGCCTCGCGTTCGCGAAGCACAAACCAACCAAGAATTCCAAAATCTTCTAAATTATGCTTTTGATAAAAAACCCAACCAAACCACATCCGAATGACCTAAAATTTTGCACACACATTCCAAATGACACCACGGAACTACTGCAACACTCGAAATTCCATTTCGACCCCTATATCCAAATCTCACCTATCAACTGAAAAATGCCAAAAATCCAATTTCGCCAATTCAAGCCTAAATCTACTCCGGACCTCCAAAACACATTCCGATCACACTCCTAAGTCTCAAATCACCTCCTGAAGCTATCCGAACCATCGGAACTCACATCCGAGCCCTCTAACTCATAAGTCAACATCCAGTTGACTTATCCAACTTAAGCTTCCTCAAAAGAGACTAATTGTCTCAAACCTTACCAAATCCTTTCTAAATCCGAGCCAACCAACTCGATCACATATAGAACCGATAAACAAATCAATAAGAAGCAGAAATGGGAAAAACGAAGGGGTAACTCATGAGACGACTGGTCGGGTCGTCACAAAATCCTTTTTATAAAAGTGCATATCACGCACCAATCTTTACTTGTCGTGTCAAAATTTATTTAATTATTATTTATATTTTTTCTTATTTTATTTATTCATTTTTTTTTCATTTCCTTTTATCCTTCTCTTTCTCTTTCTCTTTCTTTTTCTTCTAACCTCCCCCTTCTAGTCCTTATCGACCAACCTCCATTACCTCACCGGAAGCTCTTTCTACCGAAAAAGGAGACCATCTTATATGGAGACAAAAAACACTTATTCCCCTCACCCAAAGCTTTCCAACAAAGGAAGAAGCCACCAAAGCTTGATATCAAAATCATCAAAATTCTATCAAATTTTTCAAACCAGATTCAAGCCGGCAAAACTTAGTATCTCTAGCAAGTTGAAATCCGAACTTAGCTTTGATGTTTTTCGGTAAATATTATCGCATTTTTCCTTTTTTTCCTGGTCATCTTTTTTCTTAATTGATCTCCCCATATGCTATAAGAACTTCCTTTGGTTTAAAATCTTAATAGAGTTTCTTATTATTGTTTATCTTATCTAGATTTAATTTTATGAGATTGAAGTAGCTTCTACAAATTAATCATGATGAAAGACCAAGGGAGGAAAGAGGGATGATGGTGATAGTGGGGGTGGAGGCCATGACGAAGGGAGAAGACAAAAAGGAGACAATTTTGACTTGTTTGTATTCACATGAAAGAGATGAGAAAAAAGATAAAGAAAAATAAACAAATAAGAAAATAATTTAAAGAAGGAAATAGATAATAAATTTAACCAATAGCATATTATAAAATAAAATTTTAATAATATTTGTTTTCATGTCACGCTCTTTAGGAGAGTGATAATCACATTCAATGCCAGTATGCTCAAAATGTGGCATATATACTTAACTAGCAAATGAGCATTTCATACTTTCCCGTTACTCTTCGAACAAAGACAAAAGGCCATAGCACCCTCCAAAATTCGAGGGTGCAACTAGTAACATGGGACAACCCTAGGAGATAATCGTATATTATCCTTATTATTAATATAAACCCCACTGATTATTCAAGAAATAAAAAAAGATAACTCTCAAGCTTAGGGCGTGCATGAAAAATCTAAAAATTGATCCAAATCGAAATCAAATCAAATTAATAAAATTTACATTTTGTTGGTTTGATTTAGTTTTAGTTTCAAACTTTAAACATCGGTAAAATTTGATTTGGTGTAAGTTTTAAGAAAAAAATTGAACTACAAATCACCTTTTAAAAAATTATAATATATATATATATATTACATTTTCTTGGTTTGTGTGACGACCCGACTGATCGTCTTAATAATTTATGCCCCGATCCCCTATTAACTGTTTTCCTCGTATTTATTTCTACCATATTGATTTGCCGAGAGGTTCGGTTTTGAGTTTCGGAGAGTTTTGGGACACTTTGTCCCTAAATGAGAGCTTAAGTGTTGGAAATTTGCCCGTAGTCGGAATAATGCGAGGACGGCCTCGTAATGGAACTTTGATGATTCCGTTAGCTCCGTTGGGTAATTTCAGGCTTAGGGGCGTGTTCGGATTGTGTTTTGGAGGTCCGTAGCTAATTTAGGCTTGAAATGCCGATAGTCGAATTTTGAAGTTTCTAATTCGATAGTGAGATTTTGATTCGAGGGTCAGAATGGAATTCTAGAAGCTGGAGTAGCTCTGTAGTATTGGATGTGATGTGTGTGTAAAATTTCAGGTCATTCGGACGAGGTTTGATAGACTTTTTGATTAAAAGCGTATTTTTAGAGTTTTGGAGTTCTTAGGCTTGAATTCGCGGTTGATTCGTTGTTTCGATGTTGTTTAGGTGTTTTAAGGATTGGTATAAGTTTGGACAGTGGTATTGGACTTGTTTGTGCTTTTGGTTGAGGTCCCGGGGGCCTCGGGATGATTTTGGATGGTTGACGGAAGGATTTGGAGTTTGGAGTTGCAGCTGAAGCTATGACTGTTGTCATAACCACATCTACGGTTGAGAGGCCGCAGGTGTGACTCCCACAAATGTGGAACCCAGCCGCAGAAGTGGCATATGAGGAAGGGGCCAGGAACCGCAGAAGCAGCATATGCACCGCACCTGCGCGACCGCAGATGCGGATTCTAGGTCGCAGGTGCGGCAGAGAGGTTTTAAGTGAGAACTAAAGAAGCGGTTCCCCAACCGTAGAAGCGTTATCACAGATGCGATGGGTGGACCGCAGATGCCGGATTGCAGGGCAGAACATATAAATAGTTGCTTTCGCGAATTTGAGCTATTCTTTCACCATTTTCATCCAGGAAGTGAGCTTTTGGGGAGGTTTTGAGAGGGAATTCAAAGGAACTTCGAGGAGGTAAGATTCTTGGAACCTAAACTCGTTATTGAGGTGATTTTTATCATTATAAGCATGAAAATTTAAGGAAAATCAGTGGTAATTTGGGGGTTAGGGCTTGACTAATTAGAGACATTCGAGTGATGATTTGAGGGACCATTTGAGGTTTGATTTTGATACTTTTGGTATGAATGAACTCGTGAGAGTGTGAGGATTCTGGAAATGTAAATTTTACCCGATTCCGAGACATCGGCCCGAGGGGCGTTTTGGTCATTTTACCTAATTTCGCATATTAGCTTAGAATTTCTTTGTAGAATCAGTTACTTGAAGTGTTATTTATATTATGAAATTGAATTGAATAGATTTGGGCCACTTGGAGTCGCGTACTCGTGGCAAAAGTGTGGTTTCGGATATTTTTGAGCCGGTTCGAGGTAAGTAGCTTGCCTAACCTTGTGGGGGGGGGGGAGACCTTCCCCTTAGGATTTGGTATATTTTATAATTGAAATGCCTTTTACGTGAGGTGACGAGTGCGTACTTGAGCTAATTGTTGAAAATTTGGTTTTCTTTAAGTAATTTCAATTGTGTTCCTTTTCCTGTTTTATACTACTCGCAATTTAAGCTTTTTATTAGCTTACAAAGCATGTTTAATTGACTAAATTGCTTATTTGCTTAAATTGCCCTAATTGCATTATGTGAATCATGTTTGGTTAGAATTATCTATTTACTTGGTACAAATTGAGCTTAAATGAGTATTCATTGTGTTGTTGATGTGTGTTTTACTTTGGGACTACGGGACGGCATCCAGGGAGATCCCCTGCTCATATTTATGATTTGAGCTGAGGTGTGGGATACCGAGAGATCCCTAGCACGTATATTGAGGATATCAAGAGATCCTCGAGATACCAAGAGATCCCTAGCATATATTGAGGATACCGAGATATCCTCGGGATACCAAGAGATCCCTAGTATATAGTGAGGATACCGGAGATCCTTGGGATACCAAGAGATCCCTGGTATATATTGAGGGTACTAAGAGATCCTCAGGATATTGAGAGATCCCCGGTTATTATCCTTGTGAAGAATGGTATTTCCTTGTGATTGTTTTTTTACCTTTGTTTCAGTTATTGAGTTCCTTATTTTCCTGTATTAAATTCTTATCGTTAGCTTTCAACTGTATTGCTTATCTTATTCTATCATACCTTATACTTTTATTTTATCTCAGTAGGGCCCTGACCTTCCTCGTCACTACCCGACCGAGGTTAGGCTTGGCACTTATTGAGTACCGTTGTGGTGTACCCATGCCCTTTTTGCGCATGTTTTTCATGTGCAGATCCAGGTACTTCGACCCAATCCAATCACGCTTGAGGCGAGGCGACTGGTCCAAAGACTTCGAGGTATATCTGCCGCATTCGCAGACCGAGGAGTCCCTTTCCATTCTATCCTGTAGTGATAGCCCTTCTATCTTTTCTGTTGATGTAGACATTCCGGAGTTAGAGAATTTTTATTATATTCGTATCTTGTGACTCATGGGTTTCTGGGTTTTGGGAAAATGTATTAGTTTTTGAGAGTTAATATTGTGTATGCCGAGCGACACTTTTAAATGTTTTTTTATTACTCTATTTTCTGCTTTAAATTGTTTTCTTCTGCAAATTGGTTTATCTTCCGCATTTTAGGCCTACCTAGTCGCAGAGACTAGGTGCCATCACGATGGTTCACGGAGGACAAACCCGAATCGTGACAAGTTGGTATCAGAGCACTAGGTTCATAGGAGTCATGAATCACAAGCCTATTTATTAGAGTCTCGTGGATCAGTACAGAGACGTTTGTACTTATCTGCGATAAGCTATGTAACTGTTAGGAAAATTCCACTTTATTTGATTTCCTTGTCGTGCAAGATTTGATGTCACAATTCTAAACTTCTGTCTTCTATTCTCTCATAGATGGTGAGGGCATGCGCTACCCGAGATGATCAGGCACCCGTGCCCCCTACTGCAGCCGTCAGAGGCCGAGGCTAGGTAGAGGCTGAGGACGCGCACGTGGTGCAACTAGAGCACCTGTGCGAGATGCCATCGAGGTACCACCAGCGGTTCCAGCTGGAGTCTAGGCACCTGATATGCCTACTGCTACTACTACTCTAGCACTTCAGGAGACTCTGGCACAATTCATGAGCAGGTACACCACTTTGGCTCAGGCAGGGTTGTTTCCCCTAGTTGTAGCTACATCTCAGGCCGGGGGAGGAGCACAGACTCCCGCCGCCCGCACTCCTGAGCAGCGAGTGCATGTTGAGTGGGTCCCTAAAATTATTCTTGTACAGCCTGCAGTCCGAGATCAGCCCGAGGAAAGGGCAGCGGTTTCCGAGGATGAGTAGCTGAGGCTTGAGAGGGTCAAGAAGTACAAGCCTCCTGTATTTAGTTGTCTAGCATCGGATGATGCTTTGGGATTTCAAGATGAGTGTTACCGCATTCTCCGTACCATGGGTATATCAGGCTTGAGTGGGGTTTCCTTCACTACCTTCCAGCTTCGAGGAGCCGCCTATGACTGGTGGCGCACCTATGAGTTAGACAGTCCGGATGAGGCTGCTTCACTGACTTTGACTCAGTTTTAAGATTTGTTCCTGAGAGAGTATGTTCCTCAGAGCCTTAGGGACACATGGCATGCAAAGTTTGAGCATTTGCACTAGGGTGCTATGACTGTCTTAGAGTATGCTGTCCGTTACACTAGTTTGGCTAGACATGCACCAGCCTTGGTTTCTACTCTTCGCGAGAGGGTTCGCCGATTTATTGAGGGTCTTATTCCCAGCATCAGGTCTAGCATGGCTCGTGAGTTGGAGATGGATATTTCTTATCAGCAGGTGGTGAGCATTGCAAGGAGGATTGAGGGTATGCATGCTAGGGAGAGAGAGGAGAGGGAGGCCAAGAAGTCTCGAGAGTCGGGCCATTATTTTTGGTGCCCGTTCTCCAGCTGCAGTTCGTCATGGTAGGGGTTATATGAGTCGCCCCGTTTATTAAGTTATTCCAGCAGCCAGTGGTATTCCAGCTCCTCATAGGCCTTAGGAGCCTTATTATGCACCTCCAGTATCTAGTGCGCCTCCTGCGCGGGGTGCTTTCAGTGGTCAGTCTAGCAGACCTGGCTCGAGCCAGTCACAGCCGACATGTCCTCCCATATCTTGTTATGAGTGTGGTGACACACTCCATGTGGTGAGGGATTGCCCTAGACTTGGGAGGAGTGCGCCTCCACAGACTTCTCAGCCATAACGCATCTCGCAAAGTTCTCAAGCTATGGTTACAGCTCCAGTTGCTACCCCACCTGCTCAGCCAGCTAGAGGTAGAGGTCGGGGAGGTAGAGGTCGCCCTAGAGGGGGAGGCCAGGCCTGATACTATGCCCTTCCTGCCCGTACCGAGGCTGTTGCCTCCGATTTTGTCATCACAGGTATTATACTGGTTTGTCACAGAGATACATTGGTTCTATTCGATCCAGGCTCCACTTACTCTTATGTGTCTTCTTATTTTGCTCCGCATTTGGGTGTACCTTGGGATTTTTTAAGTTCCCCTGTTTATGTTTCTACTCCTGTGGGAGATTCTCTTGTTGTGGACCGCATTTATCTGTCATGTTTAGTTGCTCTTAGTGGTTTTGAGACTAGAGCCGATTTATTGTTGCTCAGCATGGTAGATTTTGATATTATCTTGGGCATGTACTGGTTGTCACCCCATTATTCTATTCTTGATTGTCACGCCAAAACCGTGACGCTGGCTATCCCAGGTGTACCGCGTGTTGAGTGGAGGGGTGATTTAGATCACACTCCCAGTAGAGTTATTTCTTTTCTAAAAGCTCAGCGTATGGTTGAAAAGGGGTGTGACGCATATTTAGCTTATGTGAGAGATGTCAGTATTGATACCCTGTCAGTTGATTCAGTCCCAGTAGTACGGGATTTTCCCGATGTGTTTCCAGCTGATTTTCCAGGCATGTCGCCTGATAGAGATTTTGGTTTTGGCATTGATCTATTGTCGAGCACTCAGCCCATTTCTATTCCTCCTTATTATATGGCTCCTCCTGAGTTGAAAGATCAAGTACAAGAATTGCTTGATAAGGGTTTTATTTGGCCCAGTATATCACCTTGGGGTGCTCCTGTCTTGTTTGTGAAGAAAAAGGATGGTTCTATGCATATGTGTATTGATTATCGTCAGTTGAATAAGGTTACAGTGAAGAACCATTATCTTTTGCCTCGTATTGATGATCTGTTTGAGCAGCTTCAGGGCGCACGAGTGTTTTCTAAGATTGACTTGCGCTCAGGTTACCATCAGTTGAAAATTTGGGAGACAGATATCCCGAAAACTGCTTTCAGGACTCGGTATGGTCATTACGAGTTCCTTGTTATGTCATTTGGGCTGACCAATGCCCCAACAGCCTTTATGCATTTGATGCACAGTGTGTTCCGGCCATATCTTGACTCGTTTGTCATTGTCTTTATTGATGATATTCTGGTGTATTCCCAGAGTCGGGAAGATCATGAGCAGCACTTGAGGATAGTGCTTCAGACCTTGAGAGAAAAGAAGTTATATGCTAAGTTCTCGAAATGTGAGTTTTGGTTGGATTTCGTGGCATTCTTAGGCCATGTGGTGTCGAGTGAGGGTATTCATATGGATCCGAAGAAAGTAGAGGCCGTTCAGAGTTGGCCCAGACCATCCTCAGCTACAGAGATCTGTAGTTTCCTTGGCTTGGCGGGTTACTACTGTCATTTTGTGGAGGGGTTTTCATCGATTGCAGCCCCTATAACCAGACTAACCCAGAAGGGTGCTCCATTCCAATGGAAGGAAGAGTGTGAGGCGAGCTTTTAGAAGCTCAAGACAACTTTGACTACAGCTCTAATTTTGATATTGCCTATAGGTTTGGGGTCTTACATTGTCTATCGTGATGCCTTGAGGATTGTCCTTGGAGAGGTTTTGATGCAGGACGATAGGGTGATTGCCTACACATCCAGACAGTTGAAGGTGCATGAGAAGAACTACCCTATTCATGATCTCAAGCTAGCTGCCATTATTCACGCCCTGAAGACCTAGCATCATTATTTGTACGGTGTTCCTTGTGAGATTTATACTGATCATCGAAGCTTGCAGCATATGTTTAAGCAAAAGGATCTAAAGAGTTGCTGAAGGGCTATGATATCACTATTTTGTATCACCCGGTCAAGGCCAATGTGGTGGCTGATGCGTTGAGTCGCCGGGCAGAGAGTTTGGGGAGTTTAGCTTATTTACCGACATCAGAGAGGCCTATAGCGATGGATGTTCTGGCCTTAGCCAGCCAGTTTGTGAGATTGAATCTTTCGGAGCACATTCGGGTTCTAGATTGCGTGGTTTCTCGTTCTTCCTTATTTGATCGTATCAAGGAGCATCAGTATGATGACCCTCATTTCCTTGTCCTCAAGGATAAGGTCCAGCACAGTGATGCCAGAAGTGTGACTATTGGTGATGACGACATATTAAGGATGCAGGGTCGGATTTGTGTACCCAATGTTGATGGGCTTCGGGAGTTGATTCTGGAGGAGGCCCATAGTTCACGGTATTCCATTCATTCGGGTGCCACGAAGATGTATCAGGCTTTGAGGAGGCACTACTAGTGGAGGCGGATGAAGAAAGATATAGTTGAATTTGTAGCTCGGTGCCTCAACTGTCAGCACGTGAAGTATGAGCACCAGAGACCGGGTGGGTTGCTTCAGTAGATAGAGATTCCGGAGTGGAAGTGGGAGCGGATCACCATGGACTTTGTAGTTGGGCTCCTACGGACTTTGAGAAAGTTTGATGTTATTTGGGTGATTGTGGATCGGCTGACCAAGTCCGCGCACTTCATTCCTGTTTGTACTACCTATTCTTTGGAGCGTCTAGCGGAGATTTATATCCGAGAGATTGTTCGTTTGCATGGTATTCCAATTTCCATCATTTCAGATAGAGGTACTCAGTTCACATCACGGTTTTGGAGGGCCGTTAAGCATGAGTTGGGTACTCGGGTGGAGTTGAGTACGACATTTCACCCTCAGACAGACGGACAGTTCGAGTGCACTATTTAGATTCTTGAGGATGTGCTCCGTGCGTGTGTGATTGAGTTTGCAGGGTCTTGGGATCAGTTCTTACCATTGGCAGAGTTTGCTTACAACAACAACTATCAGTCCAGCATTCAGATTGCACCGTATGAGGCTTTATATTGTAGGTGGTGTAGATCCCCGGTGGGTTGGTTTGATCCAGGTAAGGCTAGATTGTTGGACACAGACTTGGTTCAGGATGCATTGGAGAAGATTAAGGTGATTCAAGATAGACCCTGTATAGCCCAGTCCAGACAGAAGAGTTACACGGACCAGAAGGTTCGTGATGTTTCCTATATGGTTGGAGAGCGGGTTCTTCTTCGTATCTCGCCTATGAAGGGCGTTATGAGATTTGGGAAGAAAGGAAAGTTGAATCCGAGGTTTATTGGCCCTTTTAAGATATTGAGGCGTGTTGAGGAGGTTGCTTATGAGCTTACCTTACCTCCCATCTTGGCAGGAGTTCATCCGATATTTCATGTTTCGATGCTCCGGAGATATCACGGTGATCTGTCGCACATGTTGGATTTCAATTCAGTCTAGTTGGACAAGGATCTATCTTATGTTGAGGAGCCAGTGGCAATATTGGACAGGCAAGTTAGAAAGCTGAGGTCAAAGAACATTGCATCAGTGAAGGTTTAGTGGCGGGGTCAGCCGGTCGAGGAGGCGACCTGGGAGACCGAGCAGGATATGCGCAGTCGTTACCCTCATCTTTTCACTACTTCAGGTATGTCTCTATGCTCGTTCAAAGACAAACAAATGTTTAAGTGTAGGAGGATGTGACAATCCGGCTGGTCGTCTTAAGAATTTATGCCCGGATCCCCTATTAACTGCTTTCCCCGTATTTATTTCTGCCATTTTGATTTGTCGGGAGGTTTAATTTTGAGTTTCGGAGATTTTTGGGACACTTAGTCCCTAAATGAGAGCTTAAGTATTGGAAATTTGACCGTAGTTGTAACAGTGTGAAGACAGCCTCGGAATGGAATTACGATGGTTCCGTTAGCTCTGTTGGGTGATTTCGGGCTTAGGGGCGTGTTTAGATTGTGTTTTGGAGGTTCGTAGCTAATTTAGGCTTGAAATACCGAAAGTCGAATTTTGAAGTTTCCGGTCCGGTAGTGAAATTTTGATCTGAGGGTCGGAATGGAATTCCGGAAGCTGGAATAGCTCCGTAGTGTTGGATGTGACGTGTGTGCAAAATTTCAGGTCACTCGGACGAGGTCTGATAGACTTTTTAATTGAAAGAGTATTTTTAGAGTTTTGGAGTTCTTAGGCCTGAATTCGCGGTTGATTCGTCGTTTCGATGTTGTTTTAGGTGTTTTAAGGATTGGTATAAGTTTGGACAGTGGTATTGGACTTGTTTGTGCTTTTGGTTGAGGTCCCAGGGACCTCGGGATGATTTCGGATATTTGACGGAAGGATTTGGAGTTGCAGTTGAAGCTATACTGCAGTCATAACCGCATCTACGGTTGAGAGGCCGCAGGTGCGAATCCCGCAGATGCGGAACCCAGCCGCAGAAGCGGCAGATGAGGAAGGATCTAGGAACCGTAGAAGCGACATATGCACCGCACCTGTGCGACCATAGATGCGAATTCTGGGTCGCAGGTGCGGCGGAGAGGTTTTAAGTGAGAATCGCAGAAGCGTTTCCCCAACCGCAGAAGCGGTATCGCAAATGTGATGGGTGGACCGCAAATGCGGGATTGCTGCAGAACATTTAAATAGTTGCCTTCGCGAATTTGAGTTATTCTTTCACCATTTTCATTCGGGAAATGAGCTTTTGGGGAGGTTTTAAGAGGGAATTCAAGGGAACTTCGAGGAGGCAAGATTCTTGGAATCTAAACTCGTTATTGAGGTGATTTTTATTATTATAAGCATGAAAGTTTAAGAAAAATCAGTGGTAATTTAGGGGTTAGGGCTTGACTAATTAGAGACCTTTGAGTGATGATTTGAGGGACCATTTGAGGTCCAATTTTGGTACTTTTGGTATGACTAAACTCGTGAGAGTGTGAGGATTCTGGAAATATAAATTTTACCCGATTCCGAGACGTGGGACCGAGGGGCATTTTGGTCATTTTACCTAATTTTGCGTATTAGCTTAGAATTTCTTTGTAGAATCAGTTACTTGAAGTGTTATTTATATTATGAAATTGAATTGAATAGATTTGGGCCATTTGGAGTCTAGTACTCGTGGAAAGAGCGTGTTTTCGGATTGATTTGAGCTAGTTCGAGGTAAGTGGCTTGTCTAACCTTGTGTGGGGGACGTTCCCCTTAGGATTTGGTATATTTGATAATTGAAATGCCTTGTATGTGAGGTGACGAGTGAGTACTTGAGCTAATTGTTGAAAATCTGGTTTTCTTTAAGTAATTTCAATTGTGTTCCTTTTCCTGTTTTATACTACTTGCAATTTAAGCATGTTGTTAGCTTATCAAAGAATGTTAAATTGACTAAATTGCTTATTTGCTTAAACTGCTTTAATTGCATTATGTTAAGCATGTTAGGTTAGAATTTTTTGTTTACTTGGTACGAAATTGAGCTTAATTGAGTACTTCTTGTGTTGTTGCTGCGTGTTTTACTTTGGGACTACAGGACGACATCCCGGGAGATCCCCTGCACGTATTTATGATTTGAGCTGAGGTGCGGAATACCGAGAGATCCCTAGCACGTATAATGAGGATACCAAGAGATCCCTAGCATATATTGAGGATACCGAGAGATCCTCAGGATACCAAGAGATCCCTAGCATATATTGAGGATACCGAGAGATCCTCGGGATACCAAGAGATCCCTGGTATATATTGAGGGTACTAAGAGATCATCGGGATACTGAGAGATCCCCGGTTATTATTCTTGTGAAGAATGGTATTTCCTTGTGATTGTTTTTTTTGCCTCTGTTTCAGTTATTGAGTTCCTTATTTTCCTGTATTAAATTCTTATCGTTAGCTTTCAATTGTATTGCTTATATTATTCTGTCATACCTTATACTTTTATTTTATCTCAGTAGGGGCCCTGACCTTCCTCGTCATTACCCGACCAAGGTTAGGCTTGGCACTTACTAAGTACCGCTGTGGTGTACTCATGCCCATTCTGCGCATGTTTTTTATGTGCAGATCCAGGTACTTCGACTCAGTCCTATCACCCTTGAGGCGAGGTGACTGCTCTAGAGACTTCGAGGTATATCTGCTGCATCCGCAGATCGAGGAGTCCCTTTCCATTCTATCTTGTAGTGATAGCCCTTCTATCTTTTTTATTGATGTAGACATTCCGGAGTTAGAGCATTTTATTATATTCGTAGCTTGTGATTCATGGGTTTCCAGGTTTTGGAAAAATGTATTGGTTTTTGAGAGTTAATATTGTGTATGTCGAGCGACACTTTTAAACGTTGTTTTATTACTATATTTTCTGCTTTAAATTGTTTTCTTCCGCAAATTTGTTTATCTTCCGCATTTTAGGCTTACCTAGTCGTAGAGACTAGGTGCCATCACGATGGTTCACGGAGGACGAACCGGGGTCGTGACAGTTTGATTTAGTTTTAGTTTTAAATTTTAAATATCTGTAAAATTTGATTTGGTGTAAGTTTTAAGAAAAAAATTGAACTACAAATCACCTTTTAAGAAATTATAATATATATATATATATATATATATATATATAAACTTGTGAAGAAGTAATAATCTAATTAATATATATAATTGATCATCATCAAATATATCTATTTGTAAATTGATTAGATTCGTATTAAGCCATTTTTAAACAAATCAAATTTAACTGATGTCAATTACTGAAATAACTGAGATAAAACTGAAATAAAGTGCGGAAAGCCATAACAACTGATATATCTAAATACAACCCCGAATCTGATATCACAAGTGTACAAGCTACTACAATAAGACAGATAAAGGTCTAAATAAAGGTAAAGCTGTCTGAAAGAAAATACACATCTAAGATAACGCAGAAGGGGACTTCAGGGCTGTGAACACCGAGCAGCTGTACCTCAAGTCTCCATACCGATAGTCAACCCGAGCAATCTACTGACCGTCGCTGGGACCGACTCCAAAATCTGTACAAGAAGTGCAGAGTGTAGTATGAGTACAACCAACCCCATGTACTCTATAAGTGTCGAGCCTAACCTCGACAAAGTAGTGATGAGGCTAAGGTGAGTCACTTACAATAACATGTACGTATATAAAATAATAACAAGAAAGGAAAATACAGATAAGGTAGGTAACTCATGAAAATAACTCAAACCTCGAAAATCAGTAAATACTAGAAATACCAATCCTCAGAGACTCATACGAAAGCACCGAAGTCAACACAATTCAACAAGGAATACAAAACACATAAATTGTTGCGGCGCGCAACCCGATCCTACCGTACAATACGATCCTCCCGTATTCCACCATGTAAATATCAATAATAATAAGTAAATATATATGTTGCGGTGCGCAACCCGATCCTACCGTACAATACGATCCTCCCTTATTCCACCATGTAGATATCAATAATAATAAGTAAATATATATGTTGCGCTGCGCAACCCGATCCCACCGTATAATCAGAGTCAATATCATAATCCTCCTTTATTTTACCATATCAATCCATCCTTATTTCACCTATTGGGGCGTGCAACCCGATCCTACCATATCAATATAAATCCTCCATTATTCTACATGTTGCAGCGTGCAACCCGATCCATAAACAAATTAATAAATGCAATTAAATTAACATCTCGAATCACAAGAATATCTACGATTAATGAATATTAAAGCTACAAATCAAAAAGGAATCTCGTACCAAATCACAAAAGGCTACAATCAATACTGAGCAAAAAGACAGGTCAAATGTATGATAGTTAAAGGGTACAAGTAATACAATTAAGGAAAGTAGCAACTAAGCATAGAAGCATGGAAGAAATTAATATTTTTAATGCGAGAATAATAAATGACAAGTAGCAAGTTATGGTATAGGAAGCAATTAAGGCATGTATCAATCAAGACATAGAATGACATAATTAATGAAATACGGGTAGACATGGAAACAAGTAATTGACGGCGTATATACACTCGTCACCTCGCATATATGCTGCTACACATGAAATTCACATATCACAAAGTCCAAGGGTTCATATTCCCTCAAATTAAAGTTAGACCCAACACTTACCTCACTTCGCAATCAACTCAAAATTCAACCACGCCCTTGCCTTTCGGACAAGCCTTCAAACCAACCAATTCTAGCAAATTATTGACCAAATGATTCAAAATAATCTTTAGAAACTACTCATGAATGAAAGAGGTTCAATTTAGATTATTATTGAAAAAATTAACAAAAGTCAACCCCGGGCTCGCTTGGCCAAAACCCAAGATTCGGACCAAAAACCAATTACCCATTCACCCCCGAGCCCGATTATGTAATTTATTTTAGAATCCAACCTTAATTCGAGGTCTAAATCCCAAATTTACAAAAATCCCTAATTTCTACCATGAAAATCCTAGATTTGATGTTGAAGTCTTATGAAATGTAATGGGTAATTGAAAGAAAGTAGATTAAAGTCACTTACCAATGAATTTAGGAAGAAAAGCTCTTGGAAAAATCGTCTCTAAGGTGTTTAGGGTTGAGAGTTTGAAATAAATGAGCTAATTCCCGCTTTTTCCCTCATTTACCCAACTGCAGTTATCGCAATTGCGATACATAGTTCGCTGTGATCAACTCTTCGCAAATGCGAAAAGTCACTGAGCCTGTTTTTATTGTAAATGCGACAATTTTATCACAAATGCAAACACTTGACTCACAAATGCGAGCTGCCTTAGTCCTTCCTTAGTCGCAAATACGACTCAAAAGTTCGCAAATGCAAACCTACCCACTTCACAATCTGCGGACTTCAGCAAGGCTCGCATTTGCGATCAGGTCCTCGCAAATGCGAGATCTATAGACCTGATGCACTAGTCTTCTAAGTTCAAAAATCACTCTGTGGCCGATCCAAAACTCATCCAAAACCTCGGGGCTCCAAAGCAAACATGTACACAAGTGTAATAAAATCATACGAACTCGCTCGCGTAATCAAAATATCAAAATAATACCTAGAACTTCGAATGGGACACCAAAACAAATGGAATTCTCAATGAAACTTAAGAACATGCAATTTTTCAACCGGATGTCTGAATCACGTCAAATCAATTTCGTTTTACACTAAATTTTGCAGACAAGTCATAAATATTGTAATGAACCTTTACCAAATTCCGGAACTAAAATCCGGACCCAGTATCAATAAAGTAAAACTACGATCAAACTTAGAATTTCTTGAAACCTTTAAACTGCTAGTTTTCAACAAATTGCGATAATTCAAGCTAGGGAGTTCCGAGTTTTATTCCGAGCATACGCCCAAGTCCCAAATCACGATACAGATCCATCGGGCCGTCAAAATACTGATCCGGGTCCGTTTGCTCAAAATATTGACCGAAGTCAACTCAAATGAGTTTTAAAGCAAAATTCACATTTTTATCAATTTTTCACAAAAAACCCTTATGGAAAAAGACACAAACTAAGCAAGTAAATAGAGGAAGGCTAAACGGAGCTAATCGAGGTTTCAAAACATAGAAATGAGAGTTAAAACTGAAAATGACCGATCGGATCATCACATTCTCCATCTCTAAAACAAACGTTCGTCCTCGAACGGACATAAAAAAGTACCTAGACTGGTGAAAAGGTGTGGATATCTACTCCGCATGTCCGACTCGGACTCTCACGTGGCTGCCTCGATCGGCTGACCTCTCCACTGCACTCGAACTGAAGGATAACTCTTAGACCTCAATTGTCGGACCTGTCAGGCCAAATAGCCATCTGTTCCTCCTCATAAGTCAAATCCTTTTCTAATTGGACTGAGCTGAAATCTAATACATGGGATGGATCACTGTGATACTTTCAAAGCAGGAATACATGGAACACCGAATGGACTATTGATAAACCAAGTGTCAATGCAAGCTTGTAGGCCACCTCACCCACTCGCTCAAGAATATCAATGGGTCCGATGTACCTAGGGCTCAACTTGACCTTCTTTCCGAACCTCATCACACCCTTCATGGGTGAAACCCAGAGCAATTCTCCAACCATGAATGCAACATCACGAACTCTACGGTCGGCATAACTCTTCTGCCTAGACTGAGTTATGTGAAGTTGATCCTGAATAATCTTGACCTTATCTAAGGCATCTTTTACAAAATCTGTACCCAACAACCGAGCCTCTCCCGGCTCAAACCAACCAACTAGCGAACGGAATCGCCTTTCCTATAATGCCTCATAGGGAGCCATCTGAATGCTCGACTGGTAGTTGTTGTTGTAGGAAAACTATGCAAGCAGCAAAAACTGATCCCAAGAACCCCCGAAAACCATAACACAAGTGCAAAGCATGTCCTCCAATATCTAAATAGTGCGCTCGGACTGTCCGTCCGTATGGGGATGAAATGTTGTACTCAACTCAACCTGCGTGCCTAACTCATGTTGTACTGCCCTCCAGAAGTGCAAAGTGAACTGCGTACCTCGATCAGAAATGATAGACACAGGCACACCGTAAAAACGGACGATCTCGTGGATGTAGATCTTAGCTAACCGCTCTGAAGAATGTGTAACTGACACTGGAATGAAATGTGCCGACTTGGTCAACATATCGGGAACTATGGGCCTTCTTAAGAAAAATCAACTCACGAAGTCCATCCACATTGGGCACACAAATACGACCCTGCATTCTCAAAACCCCATCATCTCCCACAGTAACATGCTTGGCACCATCATCTTGTACTGTGTCATTAAGGACAAGCATATGAGGATCATCATACTAACGCTCTCTGGTGCACTCATACAAGGAAGACCAAGCGACTGTGCAAGCTAGAACACAACTGGGCTCTGAAACATCTAAACTCATAAATGGATTGGCCAAAGCATGACATCTGATGAAAGCGGTATCTCACCAACTGGAATGTACGCAAGGCTTCCCATACTCACTACTGACGAGCGCAAAACACAGTTAAATATGCTCGCTAGTCAAATATAGTAAAATATAATATCGTATTGATTGGAGTTAAATAGTATTATCGTAGTTTGTAGCTAGATTATTATCCAAGATGATCAACATTTGAGAGTTTTGTGATTAAAACTAAGATTAACAAAATGTCTAAACTATTGGCTAATAACAATAGACATGAGTAAAGAGAGAAAAAGGTTATCATTTGGGAGAAGATAGGGTTTTGATAGGATAGGTGCAAGATAATTGTTTGGGATCTAACTCTAGTTAACTCACTTTTGATATTCAAGTGAGTCTCTCAAATTCACTTGATTATTAGTTCAAACATTGAGTAGAAACTCCTCTCTTGATTAAGTCTCAACCTCATAAGATGAACCAATTTAAGCTCTGTGAGGATATGCAAGAATTCGTAGTGGATTGGTATTTAGGAGAACCTCTTTTGATTATCCTCCTAACTAGGTTTAATAAACAATTCAACTAGCCTATTTTGATTACTAAGAAGAATTAATGAATTCAACCAACAAAATAGAATGCAAAGATATCACATGTTATGCGTCTCTCGATTACATTAACAAGTGAATATAGATACAATGATTAAAGCATCCAAAACGATTCAATACATAAAACTAGAGTATAATTTACAAACAAATATCAATACATCAAATCCATCGAACCCTAAAGAGAAATACTTCATGGATATAGAGTAATTCATCACAAATATGTTTAAGTTAAAGAAAAACATAAAACGATCCAAACTCTTGTCTTGAGTGAGGATTGAATGATGAAGCCATTGTGCTTTTGTTTATCCACCTCCTCCTTAGCTTCCTTAGGTCTAAGATGTGTCAAAAGTCCCAAAAATAATATTTTTACATGTATTTATACTAAGTAGGGTCGGGCCTAGACAAAACTATCTTTTCCTAGCCGAATTTGGATTTTGGCTTTGTAAAAAATGCACAGGCGCGTTGGATGGGGCGACGCACCACAAAGGGTTGTGGAGTTTATCAGGGAGCATCACAACTAACGGCAGCATAAAAATGTGCAGCCGCGGCACCCCAAAACCGCTCCATGCTCCGCGGCTGTGGAAAATTCTCAGAGGCTTTCGTTTTGCTCGCTTTTGATATCCAAGCTTGGTCCTCAACCCCGAACGCGATCCCGACTTAATCCTTTGGGCTTTTACTAAGACTTCAAATCTCCAAATCACTCGAATTAGCTCCATAACATCTATATTACTCGGAATCACTCCTACAAAGCATAAAACACGAAATAAGTACAAAACACTAGCGATTAAAGCATAAACACAATTAAAGTGCAGTAAATTAGAGTGCAATAAGTGACTAAACACACGAGATTATAGCCTACCATCAACTGCCCTTCTACTCAAGGCATCGACCACCACATTGGCTTTCCCGGGATAATACAAAATGGTGATATCATAGTCTTTCAACAGCTCAAACCACCTCTTCTACCTCAAATTGAGATCCTTTTATTTGAACAACTACTGTAGACTTTGATGATCCATGAATACCTCGCACGACACCCCATAAAGATAGTGCCTCCAAATCTTCAACGCATAAAAAATGGTTGCCAACTCTACGTCATGAACATAGTTATTCTTCTCATGAACCTTCAACTTCCGCGATGCATATGCAATCACCCTGCCATCCTACATCAATACTGCACCGAGCCCAATACGAGATGCATCACAATACACCGTGTAGGATCCTGAACATGTGGGCAACACCAATACTGGCATCATAGTCAAAGCAGTCTTGAGCTTCTGAAAGCTCAACTCACACTCATCCGACCATCTGAATGGTACCCTTCTGGGTCAATCTAGTCAATGGGGCTTCTATGGATGAAAACTCATCCACGAACCGGCAGTAATAACCCGCCAAACCTAGGAAACTCCATATCTCTATAGCTAAAGTAGGTCCAGGCCAGTTTTGAACTGCCTCAATCTTCTTAGGATCCACCTTCATGCCCTCTGCCGATACGACGTGCCCCAAAAAGGCTACTAAGTCTAACCAAAACTCACACTTTGAAAACTTGGCATATAACTGACTATCTGATAATTAGGGATTCTAGCCTATTTTATGCTCTTTTTTGCTTGAGTTTTGGATTAAACATGAGTACAAATATTCCCGAAAGCTAACTTAATGTGCTTTTTTGCAGAGTTTGGTCAAAAAGAGACAAGAAAGTCAAAACCAGCTCATAAAGGAGTGAAACCTACACAAGTTCAAAAGCAGAGTCAAAAGAGCACTAACAGCGAAGAATCAAGAGCGGGCACAGAGGGTCCACCGTTAAGGCAATATTGTTTCCGCTCTCAGTGGCGGCAAAGTTCTGAGAGTTGTGTTTTTGGCTTAACTAGTCACTGTTGCCCGTAGTGAAATTGCATGGCAGCGGTAGCTTTAGCGCGGCAGCGGTCATTTTATCGCCTTAGCGGAAGCAAGTATCAGAGAACCAGAAGTGGAGCAAAAAGTTAAAGACCACAGTCTATGGTGGCTTTTGTACAGCCGCGGTAATCCAAGCGCTGCAGCGGCCCATTTTCCATTGTCAGCTAAACCTCCGTAGGGGCAATTTTGTCCAGGAAAATTTAGCTGTGTATAAATAGTTCTTTCTCAGATTTTTAGGTCATCTGTTACTAGCTGAGCACGTGAACCGCCGTTTTTAACCTTTTTGAGTAATTTTAGAGCTTTGTTAATCATTAATCTAGATTCTCCTCTTGTAATTACTTTTTATGGGTTATATTTCATCCAAATATTTAGTTTCTTTTTTGATTATGAGTAGCTAAACCCATTAGCTAGGGTTGTGGCTCAACCCTAGTGTGGATATATAATGGGTCTTCAGTTTTAGGGCTTAAATGTTTATGGGTGAATGATATTTGGCCTGATTCATGCTTTAAATGTTAAATTGGTGGTTGCAAAGAGGGACTAAGTCTAGGAAAATTAGGCTAACAAGGAATTGGGGTGCACTCAAGAGATTGATAGCCCTAATTAAAGAGTTAAACCTAGAGATAGTAACACCCGACTTGAGCCAATTTTACTTGCATTGTTTGAATACCCAATTGGGCTTGAGAAAGCCAATTAGGGCAAAGTCACTCAAACTACCGAGAGGTATAGAGTGAGTAGTTATGTGCAATGGCATATTCATGATCCCAATTATAACAACTTTGCTCTAAGTTTTAGATCCCGTTAGATACCCACCTAGGTGCAAGTCACTTCCCTATTGCCTTAGACTAATTAAGAAAACCCTCTCAAAAACATCATACTTAGCTTATTTTCTTGCATCATTAGTATTAAAGTAGAATAGTAAACAAACAAATAATGATTGGAAGTGTAATTAAGAACATCGCACACTGCTAGATTAGATAGAAACCCAACCCCAAAAATATCTTAGCTCTCTGTGGATTCGACCCCGACCTTTCGGGTAAAAGATGCATCGACCTCTCTTTCCACTCTACAGTGGTGTAGGGTTGGCTCCGATTACTTTTTGGCACCGTTGTCGGGGAGCTAAACAGTTTTGGCTATCTATCTGACTAGTTTTGTATCTTGTTTTTCTTTCCTTCTGTGTTACTAACTTATGTGTGTCATCAATTCAGGTACCAAATGGCGAACAACGTTAATCTTGGAAATGCTATTCTGGGGGAGGAGGTAGATGATAATGGTGAAGATGAGGTATATCTAGTACTTTAAGCTCAAAGAAGAGGCCGCCAGGCCAATGACAATGTTTTAGACCCTCCCTCGCCTCCTCCAAGAGTCGCTCCTTGGGTGCTTCCAAATGAAGAATACGCAAGTGCAATTGTCCCACCCCGGATCCGGGCGAGCAATTTCCAAATTACAAATGTGATATTGACTTTATTGGAGCAGCAAGGGTACTTCACAGGTGCTCCCCATCAGAATGCATATAAACATCTCAAGGGCTTTATGGATACCTGTTGGGGAAGCAAACAAACTAATGTGTCAGAGGATGCATTAAAATTGAGATTGTTCCCTTTCTCATTTAGAGGGAAAGCTTTGGATTGGCTTGAGAGACTCCCCAACCATTCTATCACTACATGGGATGGGTTGGCCGATAAGTTCTTAGCCAATTTTTCGCACCGGGACATATGGCTTTATTGAGGGATAAAATCTTAGCATTCAAACAGGAACCAAATGAGCCCCTTCATGAAATCTGGGATCGATATAGAACTATGGTCAAGGAATGCCCCAACAATGATATGACTGAAGCAATGATTCAACGGACATTTTATCAGGGTATAAACACGACCAATCAATATGTGGTGAATCAGCTAGCATGGGGTAATTTCATGAAGCTGCCTTATGCTGAGGCTTGTGATATTCTTGATGAGATAGCTGATACTTCCTCAGCTTGGCAAAGTCAAGCTAATGTGCCACAGGGTGACCCCACTGTCATTCAATTGCACAAAGAGCTCCATGATCATGGTCAGGCAATAGCAGAGTTGACTACAACAATGAACTAGTTGGCTAAAGCTTAATTGCAACAAGTTCAAGCGCCGAGACAAGTCAATGCTATGGAAGGTGTAAACATGTTGGTCAACAATAGGCGACAAAGAGGGCAACAAAGTCAAGGAAATCCGAATCAATATGAACAAGGTAGTAGTGTTTTCAATCAAGATAATGGGTATGATTAGCAAAGTGAAGAAGTCCAGTACATGAACAATTACCAAGGACAGAGGGGCAATGCTCCTAACCAACAACAACAGTGGAGAGCCCAGGGAAATTGGGGGAATCAAAACCAATAGGGAAATAGCAACTGGGGGAACAATAATCAAAATTGGGGCAATCAGAACAACCAGGGCAATTGGAGTGGCAACAACAACAATTGGGGAAGAAACAACAACCAAGGGGGTTGTAATAATGGCAATCAAGGAAATCGGGGGCAAGGGTTTCAAAGACCTCCAATGTATCAACAACCAAACAACCCACCTCCATTTCCGTCCCAAGGTCCTAGCCCGTCAAATAATGAGATGGGAAGGATCGAGATGATGTTTGAACAAATGATAAAAAAAATGCCAACTCTGATGCTCAGTTGGCATCCCATAATACTTCAATCCGAAACTTGGAGGTTCAGCTTGGCCAGATTTCACAATCTTTGAATACTTGCCCTAAGGAGGCTCTACCTAGTGATACGGTAGTAAACCTGAAAGATGGAAACAATACCGAGCATGCAATGGTGGTGATTACTAGAAGCGGTCGAGGTGGTGAAGTGAACACTTCCAAGCAAAAGGAAGTTGTGAGTGATGAGGTTGAATACAAGATGATGATGTTCCTATAGTTGATGAGCAAGTGAGTGAAGAGAATTTGAATGCCGAAATGAGGATTGATATTCATGATAATAAGGTGGAGACTCAAAATGATGTGAACCCGTCTAGGGAACACGTGATAGACATGCCGAAAACGGTAGTGCCCAAGGCTAAGGCTCCCTTGCCAAGGCCTCCTCCACCTTACCCTCAAAGACTCGTGAAGCAAAAGAATGAAAACCAATTTAATAAGTTTATTGAGATGATGAAAAGCTTGTCAATCAATGTTCCTTTGGTGGAAGCTCTTGAGCAAATGTCGGGTTTTGCCAAGTTTATGAAAGACTTGGTGACTAAGAAGAGATCCATAGATTGTGAGACCATCAAAATGACTCATCAAGTAAGTGAAATTGTGCACTCGATGACTCAAAAGCTTGAAGATCCCGACACTTTCACCATTCCATGTACCATTGGGAGTGCGGATTTTGCACAGGCATTGTGTGACTTGGGAGAAAGCATCAATTTGATGCCCTACTCCATGTTCAAAACCTTGGGTATTGGTCAACTGAGACCTACTTTAATGAGGTTGCAAATGGCGGTGAAGAGGCCGCTTGGTATTATTGATGATGTTCTTGTTCGGCTGGACAAGTTTATTTTGCCAGCTGATTTTGTGATTCTTGACTGCGAAGTCGACTATGAGGTGCCTATAATATTGGAAAGGCCTTTCCTAGCAACTAGGAAGGCATTGGTTGATGTGGAAGCAGGGGAGCTCACCTTCCGAGTGGGTGATGAAAAATGGTCTTTCATGTGTGCAAATCAATGAATCAGTCGAATAGTACTAAAGTTTGCTCTTTTGTGGATCTTGTAATGGAGGTGATAGTTGATTATACTAGTGCCATGGTCAATGTGGAGGCTCCTTTAGAAGCGGTATTGTTGAACTTTGATGTCAATGAGGATGAAGGTCGGGTGGAGTGTGTCAATACTTTGCACGGAATGGGTTCTTATTCTTATGAGCCCCATAAGCTTTCTTTGGATCTTGAGAACAGAAAGAATCCCCCAACAAATCCCTCAATTGAGGAACCTCCCATTTTGGAGTTGAACCTTTGCCTTCACACCTCAGGTATGAATTCTTAGGCCCTAGTTTAACTTTACATGTTATTATTTCTTCTTGTCTTACTAACATGCAGGTAGATGCCACATTTGAGATTCTCCAAAGAAGGAAGAAGGCAATTGGATGGACTCTAGCTGATATTCGGGGAATAAGCCCCGCCTTTTGCATGCACAAGATTATACTTGAAGATGATGCCAATCCCTCTGCGGAACATCAAAGGAGGTTGAACGATACTATGCAAGAGGTTGTCAAAAAGGAGGTGATCAAGTGATTAGATGCAGGGGTTGTGTACCCCATCTCGGATAGTTCTTGGACTTCGTCGGTGCAATGTGTGCCAAAGAAGGGTGATATGACTGTGGTTACCAATGAGCAAAATGAGTTGATTCCCACCAGGACTGTCATCGGATGGAGGGTGTGCATGGATTATTGGAAACTGAATAAAGTGACTCGCAAGGATCATTTTCCATTGCCATTTCTTGACTAGATGTTGTTTGTTGGGCGTGCCTTCTATTGCTTTTTGGATAGGTACTCAAGTTACAACCAGATTTTGATTGCTCCGGAAGATCAGGAGAAAACCACATTCACATGTCTGTATGGCACCTTTGCATTTTCTAGTATGCTATTTGGTTTGTGTAATGCACCGGCTACTTTTCAGTGGTGTATGATGGCTTTATTTACCAACATAGTGGAGGACTTCTTGGAAGTGTTCATGGATGATTTCAGTATTGTGGGTGACTCTTTTGATGAGTGTTTGAAGAATCTTGACAAAGTGTTGGCCCGATGTGAGGAGACAAATCTAGTGCTTAACTGGGAGAAATGCCACTTTATGGTCGAGGAGGGCATTGTACTCGGTCATAAGATTTCAAAGAATGGTATTGAGGTAGACAAGGTGAAAATTGAAGTGATTTCAAAGCTTCCGCCTCCTACTTCTGTCAAGGGGGTTAGAAGTTTTCTTGGGCATGCGGGGTTCTACCGAAGATTCATCAAAGACTTTTCTAAGGTAGTGAATCTTTTGTGAAAGTTATTGGAAAAGATGCAAAGTTCGTGTTTAATGAGGAATGTATGTGTAAGGCCCCGTGAAATTTCTACTCAAAAACCCGAAATCTCGAAATGCCAAGATAGGAATATGTTCAGACCCTTTGGATTGATCTGTGCATTAAAAAGTTAAGGAATGATGTTTTTCAGAAAAGCGCATTTCTGCGGTCCATTATGTGGTCGCATAATAGCGATGCGGACCGCATAATCACCACAGAGTGAGGCAGTTTGATGGTTAATTTTGAGGTCAACTATGCGGCCAATTATACGATCGCATAATCAATATGCGGGCTGCATAGTTATCGCATAATCTCCTTGGAATTTTGCGAGGGGCAGTTCTGCGGTGCATTATGCGACTGCAAAACAGGTATGTAGACCACATTCTTGTCGCATACCTGGGCAGTTTGTTTAGTTTTTGGGGGCCATTTTGCGGTCCCTTTTGCGGACCGCATGTCCATTATGCGATCGTAGATTATGTCGGGGCTTTTATATTCTAATTATTAAAACCCGACCCCATTCTATTAAAACACCCATATTAGGCCATTTTGAGCATATTTTTCTGATAGTTTAGAGTGGGGGAAAGGATCTTAGAGAGAGAAAGTGGTCTTCATCAGTTGTTCTTCAACTCTTGCTTAACCACCTTGAAGATTAACAAGAGAAGCACCTAGGTCTCCTTCCCAAGAGGTAAGCTTCTATCACCCAAGCTCTTAATTCCAAAATGCAGCTAAAATGGGTAATTAGCAAGATGGTTCTTGGACTTGAGGGTTGTTTGTTTTGCATGCATGGATAATGAAAGAATGTAGGAAGATGATGGGCTAAAAATGATAAAAGAAGGGTTGTGGAATGATGGAATCTTACACAAAAAGAGGCTTAAAACATAATGCACACATAGTGTTTGATAGAATGTATTAGTGAGCTAGAATTTTGATTATCCCTCTAATTATTGATTCAACTTGTAATTCTCATAAAATAGATCGAAGTTGCTAGGAGTTCCAGAGTTATTCTTGTTGTAAGAATTTAAGGAAAGCTCTATTAAGGTATGTATGGCTAAAAACCCCTCTTCTTAGAAATTAAGCTCCGTTGGTGTCTATGCAAATATGGTAAGACAAAAATTTGATTGATGTACTGATTGTTATTTCACATGAATTGGTTTTGAAATTATATATATAAACATGAAAGGTATGCCTGAAAGGTGTTTCTCAATGTGTGCAATGTAATATTCTAGATATTTAAAGATATGCGAAGAATACGAACCATGTGTTGAAATGCCTAGACTTCATGTCAAGATTAAAACTGAGATTGTCATGCCAACTATGTGAAATCTTACCTATGCTTACAACTTGAATTGCTTTTGTATGTGCCTATGATCCTAAATTGCAAGGTTAACTTTGAAAGTGGAATTGATGTGATAATTGTGTCCCTAAGTGCCTATGAATTGATATATGTAAAATAAAGATTGAAACGAGATGATTAATGAGAAAGGAACAACGCCTTGGTAAGGCGACCTAGCCGATCGGGCCGTGATTGGACGGCGTGCCACACACATGGTGGTATTGTGCTGATATTGAATTCTGGAAAGGCAGAATGAGATTTTGATTGAGGTACATGTCTCAAATGAGGCAACCTAGCCGATCGGGTCGTGATCGAACTCCGCTCAAGAAAGCGGTGGTATTGTGAATGAATGATGAATAGTATGAAATGCTCCAAACTAAAGCTATGGAAATTATGTGAAAGATATAAGATTTTTTTATTTGATGATATGGTGTCCGGTTAAAGCTTTTGATTGTCTCTTATGATTTCCTTGTTCTTGTATGATAGTTCTTTTTAATAAGATGGTGTTTAGTTATACATACTAATACTATTCCATGGTACTAACGTCCTTTTTGTCGGGGGCGCTATATTTTTGAAATGAATGTAGGTGGTTCTATAGCGGACAATGCCGATGGTAGCGGAGTATCCTCCTTTCAAAAAATCTTGGTGAGCCCCTTTTCTTCAAGGGGTTATGTTGTACGTCTTTTGTTATAAATTACCACTTTTTGAGGTATGGTCGGGTCCTTGTTGTCGGCATTATCATAACTGTCTTTTTTATCCTTAGAGGCTCCGTAGACGTTTGTGTGGGTTATATACGAGCATTGGATGGGTCCCCAGACTATGTTGTAATTCTAAAACTCTTGTTTTCTCTAAATTGTAACTGTATGGAATCTTGGAAACTTAACCATGGTTGAAGGTTGTGATATAAAATGAACTAACAATGTTGAATGTACGATATTGTCTAAGTAAATGAAAGCGTGGTTTCTTTATTTTATATTGAGTTGGGTAGAAAGTATTTAATAAGACTTGCTCAGTTGGGTTCACTCGCTTGAGTGTTGGTCGCACCTCCCGAGGTTGGGGCGTGACAGCATGAAGGCTTTTGAACTTCTTAAGTACAAATTGACAACCACTCCCATTATTACTACACCCAATTGGAGCTTACCTTTTGAGCTCATGTGTTGTCATGCCCCAACCTTGGGAGGCGTGGCTGGCACCTGGTGCCGCACTGGCCCGAGCGAACCACTCTGTAACTCATTCATTCCTTTTGTAACTATCATGGGCCAACATGGCCATCAACTCGTAACGTACAATTGTAAGTGGGCAAATGTTATATCCATAAACCTCCGTTCATAAAACATGAATACATATGGGTTGTAAAGGCCTCTGACATACTGTACATAGTAAACTAGTGTCTACAAAGCCTCTAAGATTATTTGACATAAAATGGGACAGGGTACCGGCCTACCCATAAGTCTGTAGCAAAACTCTGACATGATGACTCATAAACTCGGCTGCACTCTGAATAAGGTGGAGTCTTACCGATCCTTCGCTGAAGCAAATCTCGTCAAACTAATTATCTTTACCTGCAGGCATGAATGCAGCATCCCCAACAAAAGGGCGTCAGTACGAATAATGTACTGAGTATGTAAGGCATGTAAATTGATATATAAAGGACATAAAAGAAACATAGAGTACATGACTCAACCTGTAAGTTTGGATAACTTTGTATATCATCTAATACTTATAGTGTCATGCATATGCATATGAATATCATGTCGTGCATAGGTACATGTGTTCATAACATCATCAAGCCCCTGAGGGCATCCCATCATATCATCTCAGCCACTGTGGGCAAAATCATCATGTATACCAGATGATCAGGTGGTGGTGCATATATAATGTCATAACCTTTACCATATCCATATACATATATATACTTATATATACGCGTATATAACGCCATAACATCATCATGCCTATGAGGGTATCCCATCATATCATTTCAGCCACTGTGGGAAATATCATCATCGTATACCAGCTGATTAGGTGGTGGTGCGTATATAACGCCGTAACCTTTTCTTATATCCCATATACATATATATATATATATATATATATATATATATATATATATATATATATATATATATATATATATATATATATATATATATATATATATACACACACACACACACACACACACACACACACACACACGTAAATGAATGCAATGCATGAGAAGTACATTAATAAAATTTCTCGGAATGTCATAAGACCATTATACCTCTGATTAATATCATAAATTTTATAGGGAGAAAATATGTCATCCTTCTTCTACATTAGATGGAGGTTAAACGATAGCAGCTTTGAATGGATTAACGAATAATATGCATAAACTTGTATGCATAAGTGGATAATATTTGTGGGAAAAATTTACTTTTGTGGTGTCCACTGACTAGTGTGCTTCTTGTATTTAGGATTTCACATTTTCAGTTGTGAAAAAAAAACATTAAATTAATTACTCATGAAAAAAAATATTGTGATGATCTTATATTAGACTAATGGATTCCAGCACATCAATAGAAGAACTTGACATATTATATGCTCCATAATCATGCATATCATATTTCAGATAGTATAATAGTGATGTGGCAACTTATATCATCCATAATCATGCATACCATATTTCACACAGTGTAAAAGTGATGAGGCATATGGATTATTGGGTGCCTTTTTAGAGAAACTTGTTGCACAGGTTCTCTACTTCTGGTATACTACTTATATATGGAATTTCATTGCCCCAAATTACTAGTAAAATTTTACCTTGTCGAAAAAATGAAAGGCAATCTTTTTCGTCGTAGTTTAAAAGATCTTCTGGTTGATAGTGAAGTGAGAATACATGTTCATTCCATGATATTAAGCTTAGCAGACATACTTAGATATGCTTGAATTATATTTCATAGGAAGGAATAACATAGACATCTTTATCTTTTTAAGAGTAGAATCTTTTGTGGAATAACATTACATTTATGTATCGTTACTTGGATCGTGCCAAAAGAAAGAAAGGATATCCTTAACATACCTAGAGTAGGGAAAAATCCTATGATATTTTTTTGGGAAAGGTTGCTACCTTTGCTAGGTGCTATCGTGATACTATCATTTTTTTTATCTTGTCAAATGTTTGTATAAGCCGACTTCCACTCAAAAAAAAACAAATCTTGTCAGCACCCTAAGTATATCTACAGTGGAGTGTCGAAAACCCATTCCCTTCAGTTTAAGAATCTTGAAGATACATCCTTCTGCCCTTTTCATCTCCAACTATCATTATCTATATGTTAGATTTTTTTTGTTGATGAGCAACCAAGCAACTTTCCTGATCTTAACATATTCCTCTGAATTTTAGGTCCATGGGATTCACCCTTCAATTTATTTGCAGAGCTACTGGTGTCTGCTAGCAAGAAATGTTGAATACAATCTGAAATATTTCACAGAAGGCGACATCTATATATGTTTTCAGAAACCGATTTCTAGCTCTTTTGCCTGGTTTCAAGCATTTCCGTAGAAACTATCCCACATTTTCCTAATATTCCTTCATAAAGCTACTCTATACCGCAATCTGATATGAAATGGGCCAAAATGAACCAAAATGATCTTAACGAATTTTGTATGAGGAAAATGATCTTAATGATTCATATAGCTGACTTTCACTATTCTAAGATTGTGGAATATTTGTAGTCATAGTATGTTTAATTATTTCTCTGGAGTAAGGAGAATATGACTATGTTGTCGTCACTTCTACTGCAGCAGTTCCCCTCTAGAGGTGGAGACATCCAAAACTATAAAACATTTTTCCAACAACAACTAATAAAGAAAGATCATTTTTCATACGGGTAATGAAGGCATATTATGCTATGACTCATCCTACATTTTGTTCCACTTTTGCTTAGCTTGATGCCAAGTGGCAGCCCCAAAAAGAGATTTTTATTCACTTAATAATAATTATCCTCATAATTAAGAATTATCTCAAATTATTTAAAATACTACTTATTTTTAACACACTTTATACACCGTACTATTACGGTCATGTGGTACCATGTAAAATAAATTCATACAATATTATATCATTAAAACATCCATATATATTTTCTCAATTTATATTTTTCTTCCATATAAAGAGTATAAATTTTCGTACGATTAGTTCTTAAAGTGGTAAAAAATAACCTTCTTTTCTTGTGAACAAAATAATTCATATCTTTACAATAAAGAAAATCTCATAAACTTTTCTTATATTATGTGTATAATTTAAAACATATTCGAAAGTAGTAATATTAATAATTATATAAAAATTATTATTTTTAATTTTTTTTTACAAAAACATTCCACTCAAAATACCACATCAAACATATATAACGGTGTCAATGTTGTTAAATTTACGGGGTGTAACATGTGTGATGCAAGTGACGTTGCGGTAGGAGCAAGACAATGAATGAAAGCAAGACAATGAATGATGCTCAAGTGAATTATACGGTGACGAAAAAAGAGTTGCTAGCAATTATGTTTGCAATGGAGAAGTTTAGGCCTTATCTCATGGGTGCCAAGGTGATAGTTCATACTGACCATGCAGCACTCCGCTACTTGATGACAAAGAAGGATTCCAAGGCTAGGTTGATGAGATGGGTTCTATTGCTCCAAGAGTTTTATCTTGAGATTGTTGATCGAAAAGGGATTGAAAACCAAGTGGCGGACCACTTATCCCGCTTGGAGGAGGAGGAGAGGCCTTATGATGGCCTCGAAATTAATGATTCATTCCCTGATGAGCAACTCCTCTCCGTATTTGTGAATAGCATGCCTTGGTTTGCGGATGTTGCCAACTTTCTTGTGACCGGTATTATTCTGTGTGACCTCTCTTCTAACCAAAGGAAGAAGCCCAAATGGGATAGCTTGGACTACTACTGGGATGAGCCTTATTTGTTCAAAATTTGTAATAATGGTGTGATCCAAAGATGTGTTCTGGAAGAGGATCAAATGAGTATTCTTGATGTTTGTCATTCCTCTCCTTATGGTGGTCATCATGGTGGGGCGAGGACAGCTTCAAAGGTGCTTAGCTGTGGATTTTATCGGCGCAAGGATGCGGGTGAGCTTGTGAAGAGATGTATGAGTGCCAGAGAGCAGGTGGAATTTCAAAGAAGGATGAAATGTCTCTCACCACTATTCTTGAGGTTGACATATTTGATGAGTGGGGCATCGACTTCATGGGACCTTTTGTAAGTTCATGTGGAAACACGTACATTCTAGTGGCCGTTGATTATGTTTCCAAGTGGGTTGAGGCCGTGGCTTTACCCAACAACGAGGCCCGAAGTGTGGTGGCTTTTCTCAAGAAGAATATCTTTATGCGATTTGGCATTCCTAGAGCAATCATCAGTGATGGGGGTTCTCATTTCTGCAATAAGGCATTTGACACTTTGCTTGCAAGGTATGGTGTCAATCACAAGGTTTCAACCCCTTACCATCCTCAGGCTAGTAGGCAATTTGAGGTCTTCAACAGGGAGATTAAGAGCATATTGTCAAAGACTATCAATGTAAATAGGACCGACTGGTCAAAGAAACTAGATGATGCTTTGTGGGCTTACAGGACTGCTTACAAGACTCCGATTGGTATGTCTCCATACCCGGTTGGTGTTTGGGAAATCTTGTTATCTACCGGTTGAGTTAGAGCACAAGGCCAGTAGGCTTTGAGGAAGTTAAATCTTGAATGGGATGTTGTAGCAAATATTTGGGTGGAGCAACTTAATGAGCTTGATGAGTTCCGGTTTCATGCCTATACCAGCTCGTCCTTGTATAAGGACAAGATGAAGTACTTACATGACAAGTACGCATGTAGCAAGGAATTCAAGGAAGGTGACTTGGTTCTATTATTCAACTCCCGGTTACGACTGTTTTCGGGAAAGCTCAAGCCAAACTGGAGTAGACCTTTTGAGGTGGTGCTTGTAACTCCATTTGGTGCTCTTGATTTGAAAAACAAAAATGGTGAAATCTTCAAAGTTAATGGGCACTGAGTAAAGCATTATCTTGGAAAGTTTGAGGACAACCACGTGGTGGCAATGATCCATCTCAAATGATTGATGGTAACCTACATCGTGCCGCGACGTTAAATCAGGCGCTTCTTGGGAGGCAACCCATGTGTTTTTCTTCTTTTTGATTTTCTTCTTAGTATAGGATTTGTTTTGAACTAACTAGTTGTGAGATGTGTGTAGAAATGTGTGATGCAGTGCAAGACTAAGCAGGAAAAATGGTCAACTCTCTGAAGTTGGACCACTGACAGCGCTCCCTTTTTCTGCTATCAGCGGTGGCCTTATCGCTGAGGCAAGATTTGATGGCAGTCAGCGGTGCTAAAAAGTCCAAGGTGGGGCTTCTCTGAAGTTTCAACTGTGTCCACGGTGCATTCTTCACGGATAGCGGTGCCTAACTGCGGCAGCATTCCATTTACCGCTCTCAGCAGTAGTTTTAATACAGCAGGTCTTTAGTTCTTCATAAGCGCGGACCGCAGTGATTTACTGCGGTTGCGCTAGATATGTATAGTGGGTTCCTTGGGTGTTTTCTATAAATAGGACCTCAGGGAGCCTTTTACCCTTTTTGATCTTTTTGCTCTCAAAGCAAAATTTTCACTGTTCATCCACGCCCTAATCTGCACAAACACACTCAAGTTCATTTTTCACCACTCATCTCACATCTGGTAATTTCACTCATTCATTAGTCTTTAATTTTGTACTTGTTTTTTTTTCTTTTAACTGTTAGTTTCTACTTCTTCTTCTTTTTCTTTTAATTGTGACTTAGGGTTCCTTAGTGTTAATCAAATTAGGCTTAGATAGTTAGAATTGGTTAATGAATACCTAGTAGGGTTAATAATATAGATGATATTTCTAAATGCATTAACAATTTGAAACCCTAGGCTTGTTGAGCCCGATTTTGACTTCAGCGGCCACGGTTGATTTTTCGCGGTCAACGGTGCTTAAGTTCAGAGGGTGGGTAGTCTGATCCCCACACCTCCGCGGTCAGTAGTGCTTTTTCCGCTCTCAGCGTATGCACTCCATTGTTGCACTGCTTTTTCTGCGCTCAGCGGTAGTATATTATCAGAGGGTGGGTAGTCTGATCCCTACACCTTCGCGGTCAGCAGTGTATTTTCCGCGATCAGCAGTGCTCATTCCGCTGATGCGCTCCTTTTTTGCTGTCAGCGGTCTGCAATTATTTTCAAGCACTATCAATTGGTCTTCTATTTTTCTTTACTGCTTCTTCTTGCACCAATACTAACAATCTTCTACTGAATATTTTTGCAGACAATGGTTAAATCTAGAGGTGGCGGTAAGAAACAAAAAGGCAAAGGCGAAGCAGAGTCCTCTCGGGGTAGGGGACGAGGACAAATAAAGTTAACCCCAACAGTCCGGCAAGCAATTGGGCAGATGAGAAAAAATATTAGAGTTGCAGACAGAGCTGCATCACACTCCTAGGGGAGTGAGTATCTTTCCTCCTGGGAGGCCTCAAATGGTAGCTCTGTACCCACACATGTACCAGACTTCCCAAGGAGACTTCGATTGACAAACGAGCCTACACCTCTAACCTCTCCTACTGCTCGTGTTTCTGTTTATGTTTCATCTGAGTCATATGATGGCTCAGCAGAGAGTAGTGATAGCTCAGCTTCAACCTCACCTACAACTTCGTTACCTAGACAGGATGTAGATGTTGCGGTACCGGATGACGGAAGAGGGGTGATACCTAGACCGGAGGTGTAGAAAGGACAAGAAAACCGGAGGTTTGGCAACAAAGGTTTGTCAGTGAGTTGGCATACCATAAATTCAAAGAGTGGTGGCCTCAAAAGTCCCTAATTCATGAGCGTCAGTTTATAGATCCGGACCTTCTGCCCCACAACCCCAATGTGAAGCAGCACTTCAGTGACAAAGTGGGATGGGAGTACTTCACTAGCACGGTGTCGGATGCTAATGAGCACCTAGTCAAGGAGTTCTATGCCAATGCCTCCCACATCAAAAGGGGCACAAAAGTGACTAAGGTGCGGAACCTGAAGGTCAAGTTTGATGGGAAGACGATCAATGATTACCTGGGATTCAATGATGAAGATGAGACACTGTACTTAGAGAAGGTGGCGATGGATGAGGCAGCTCGCCCGTGGTTGGAATCACTTCTGGCCCTCCCAGATGCTACTCCAGCATGGTTGACAATAGGGGTTCCTATCTTGAGTAACACCCTAAACTTTAGGCAAAAGGTAGGGAGACCTTCGTATGCAACAGACTAGACCCCACTACTAACAACAATGACATGCCGGTTTCCCGGGCGATTGTAGTGGTGGATATCATGGCGGGGTTGCCGATCAATGTCTGGAATATCATGTCTAGGGTGATCACCAGAGTGGTCAACGAGGGCGACAGATCTTACCCTTTTTCGAACTTCCTCACCATGTACTTTGAGGATCAGGAGGTGGAGAAAAGAGATTTTGATATCATGGTAAAGTCCAAGAAGCCTTTCTCCTGGTACAACTTTCAGGGTCTAGGAAACCCCAAATCCAAGGGATCCAAGGGAAAGCTACTACTTCTACTGGCCAGTCTGAAGAACCAGTAGTGGTAGTCACTACTTTACAGCCTTCACTACCATACCGGATCTTGCCTCCGGACCATCTACTTCCATGCCATCCTCAATGCCCTCCTCCTCAGCATACCCATTGACTGCTCACAGGTTGAACCAAACACTCTCCAGCATCAACAACTGGATGCAGGCAGCAACTTCTAAGTTGTCTATGCTATCTAGTTCAGTGGCAGCCCAGTTAGTGCCCACACAGCCCCAGATGCCAGCTTCAGTAGAGGAATCTCTCAAGGAGCTTTTGGACAACCAGAAGAAGCTCTTGGAGAACCAAAATTTTATAATGGATGCTCTTGCAGATCAAGGAAAAACACTTAAGAAGTTGAGCAAGCAGACAAAGAAGCTGAAAAAGACTCGGGCCTCGAAGGATTCGGTGAAGCAATTGAGGGGAGAGATGGAGAATATGAAGGCAGTAGACCACCTACCATTAGAGCTACTATAATAGGACCAGCCTCCAACAGCTCAGAGCAGAGTTGATCATTCGGACCTTTCAATTCATAGATGTAGATCTCGGACCTATGAATGGGGATATTTCCGAAACTCACACAGAAAAAAGGAAGTGAGTTAGACAAAAAGAAAAGCAACTTGGACAAAAAAAGAAGTGACTTGGACAAAAAGAAATGAAGTGGCTTAGACAAATCTTTTTTGTCGATAACCTCAGACCAATCAATCGAATATTGATTAATAAGTAATCAATCGAACACTACTTGAAAACGGCTCTTCTGCTCTGAAACGGACTGTTCCAAATGTTCCTGGAAATTCTTGCTCCCATTGGACCATTTGTATCTATATGCATCAGGATCCAGATTCATGGATCTCTCGGTTCGAGAGCAGGTTCAGGAGAAGGAAACTAAGAGAGAGCCCAAGAGGAGGAGAGTGGTTCCCCGAGTCGATGATGTAGAGATTCAGCTAGAGGACCCTGAGGCAGGTGCCTCAGGCCAGCCACAGGACCCTGAGCTAGGTGATCTAGGCACACAGCCACAGGACTCTATGTAGACAGAGGACCCATAGGGAGTTTTCTTTACTCTCTACCCCTTTTGATCTTATTTTTGATTATTTAGCATTGAGGATAATACTAGTTTTCAATTGAGTGGGTGGTCCTACTTTGGTAGTTGGTTTGTAATGATGATACTATTTTTTTTCTTTATACTTATTTTTTACTTTTGGTGTGTATATAACTTTACCGTTTGTTTCACTTTTTGTTATTTTTCAATCTTGGTCTGTATATAAAGTTACTCTCTCATGTATATATTCATTCCCTTTATGTATATTCGTCTAAATCCCCTACTGTACATATTTAGTTTACTTTCCGCATTTTACTTCATAACTTCTTTTGCAATTTTCCTTAATAGTATAGCTTCTTATTTTACAAGTTTTTGTGATCAATAAGCCTTTAGTTTTCTTAATGCCACGGTTCTTTCCAAAGGTGGAGTTTGTGTGAACTAGGTGGCTCTTCCTGATAATGGATGGCATGATAACTTTCTTAGGGCTTTGAGTCTGTTTTTCTTTTTGTTTTTGCATAAATAATAGTTAGTGAGCAATAGTGCTTCAGGCAAAGCTTCACTTGGGCCTAACACATTTACCTTTGACCTTATGATTGAAAACAAATTGGTGTGTATAGGACGGTGATAGTTGTAACCTTGAGACTCTTGTGTTGACTAAACAATCATCGAGTGGTTTCTTGAAACCATATGTGTTGCTCAAATCTTAGCTAAGGTTGTTGTGGGCCCTCGATTCTGTCTCTTTAGTAATCCTATAGCTTGTGTGGTGAGGTATTGATTTGCAAGTCCAAGTCCCGTACCAATAAGTCTAGAACTTGCCCCGAATGTTTGTCTAGGCAAAATCCTAAGTGTAGCTCGACTTGAGAAGTGATTATAGGCTCTCTTTGATCCAAATTGATACTTGAAAACATCCACAACCTACCAAGAATGATATCCCTAGTCAGCCCCATTGAGCTATAGACCTTATTCTTTCAATAACCATGATACAAGCCTTTATCTGTTCTAAAATGATCCTCTCTTGATACCCGATCTTTCCTTAGCACAAGGCAAAAGCATAAGTTTGGGGGTATAGACAAGGAATACAAAAGTGATAAAAGGTACAAAATAAAGAAAAGGAAAGGCAAAAAGTAAAAAAGAAAGAATAAGCAAAAAAAGGTAAAAAAAAAGAAAAAGAAATAAAGTGAGCAATGTGAAAGAAATGAAGTGATTCAATAAAAGAAAAAATGAAAGGCTTGGAAAAAACAAAAAAGAGAAAAGGGATTGAAATGAACAAGAAAGAGTGACAGTGTGTCTCTCTAGCCCCTAAGGAAGAAGTAAATGACTATGAAGAAAATGAAGTGCTTAAGGAAAGATGAAACCTTCATAGACCAATATATTCTACCTTGAACCAAAAGCCTTCATTACACTCCCGCAAAAGCCCTATATGATCTTGATTTGAGTGAACTTACATTAGTGGTGACTCATATAAGGGGCAAGCTTATAGTACATAGAGCCGGACTTGTGACCTTCCTTTGAGAGAGATGAGGGTTTTTCACAATCCTCGTTTTGAGTGCTACAATCTAAAAGTGAGGTTTGCTTATAGAGAGTTGAGGAGTATAAGTTTGGGTTCCATAATGACCAATGTGATAGAAAGAGTTTCCTTGATGAGTTGAGTCAACTCTTGATGGTTTTGTGTCGCACTATAGCCATGGTGCTAAAAAGGTTGTGTATTGTTAATAATCCATTTGAGTTGAGGGTAATTGTTAGTCCCAATTGATTCTTGATGAGGTTACTTTAGGACAGCTGAATTTTCCTTTCTTTTATCTTAAGGAGGTGGGAATTACTTTGTTTGCTTGAGGACAAGCAAAAGCTTAAGTTTGGGGGAGTTGATAACTAGGGATTCTAGCCTATTTTATGCTCCTTTTTGCTTGAGTTTTGGGTTAAAAGTGTATACAAGTATCCCTGAAAGCTAACTTAATGTGCTTGTTTGTAGTGTTTGGTCTAAAAGAGACAAGAAAGTCAAAACCAACTCATAAAGGAGTGAAACCTGCACAAGTTCAAAAGCTGAGTCAAAGGAGCGCTGACAGCGAAGAATCAAGGCGGACGTGAAGGGTCCACAGGTGAGGTGATCTTGTTTTCGCTCTCAACGGTGGCAAAGTTCTGAGAGCTGTGCTTTTGGCTTAACTAGTCACTGCTGCCCGCGGTGAAATTGCGCGGCAGCGGTAGCCTTAGCACGACAGCGGTCATTTTATCTCCCTTAGCAGAAGCAAGTATCAGAGAACCAGAAGTGGAGCAAAAAGTTGAAGACCGCGATCCGCGGTGGCTTTTGCGGGGCCGCGATAATCCAAGCACTGCAGCAATCCATTTTTCGCTGTCAGCAGAACCTCCGTAGGGGCAATTTTGTCCAAGAAAATTTAGCTGTGTATAAATAGTTCTTTTTGAGATTTTTAGGTCATATGTTATTACCTGAGCACGTGAATTGCCGTTTTTAACCTTTTTGAGTAATTTTAGAGCTTTGTTAACCATTAATCTTAGATTCTCCTCTTGTAAATACTTTTTATGGGTTATATTTCATCTAAATCTTTAGTTTCTTCATTGATTATGAGTAGCTAAACCCATTAGCTAGGGTTGTGGCTCAACCCTAGTGTGGGTATTTAATGGGTCTTCAGTTTTAGGGCTTAAATGTTTATGGGTGAATGATATTTGGCCTGATTCATGCTTTAAATGTTAAATTGGTGGTTGCCAACACTGATTGTGCCTTTTTGACTTAGGCTCTTCTTGAGAAAGAGAGACTAAGTCTAAAAAATTCAGGCCAACAAGGAATTGGGGTGTATTCAAGAGATTGATAGCCCCAACTAAAGGGTTAAATCTAGAGATAGTAATACCCAACTTGAGCCAATTTTGCTTGCATTGTTTGAACACCCAATTGGGCTTAAGAAAGCCAATTAGGCAAAGTCACTCAAACTACCGAGAGGTATAGAGTGACTAGTTACGTGCAATGGCTAGCTCTAAGTTTTAGATCTCGTTTGATACCCACCTAGGTGCAATTCACTTCCCTAGTGTCTTAAACCAATTAAGAAAACTCTCTCAAAAACATCATACTTAGCTTATTTTCTTGCATCATTAGTATTAAAGTAGAATAGTAAACAAACAAAGAATGATTGTAAGTGTAATTAAGAACATCGCACACTGCTAGATTAGATAGAAACCCAACTCCAAACATATCTTAGCTCTCTGTGTATTCGATCCCGACCTTTCGGGTAAAAGCTGCATCGACCGCCCTTGCCACTCTACAGTGGTGTAGGGTTATAACTGGCTGTCTTTCAGAGTCTAAAGAATGATCCGAAGGTGCTGCTCATGCTCCTCTCGACTGCGGGAGTAGATTAAGATATCATCAATAAACACAACCACAAAGGAATCCAAGTAGGGTTTGAACACCCTGTTAATCAAATCCATGAATGATACTGGGGCATTTGTCAGCCAAAATGACATCACTAGGAACTCATAATGCCCATACTGAGTCCAAAAAGCCATCTTAGGGACATCGGACGCCCTAATCTTCAACTGAGGGTAGCCAGACCTCAATCAATATTCGAAAATACTTTGTCACCCTAAAGGTGATCAAATAAGTCATTAATCCTCGGCAATGGATATTTGTTCTTGATATTGACCTTGTTCAACTGCCGATAGTCTATATATATCTTCATCGATCTATCTTTCTTCTTCACGAACAACACGGGCGCTCCTAGGGCGAGACACTAGATCTAATGAAGCCCTTATCAAGCAAATCTTGTAACTGCTCCTTCAACTCTAGCGAGCCCATACGATATGGCGGAATAGAAATGGGTTGAGTGCCCCGAGCCAAGTCAATACAGAAGTCAATATCTTTATCGAGTGGCATCCCCGGTAGATCTGCAGGAAACACCTCTGGAAACTTATGAACAACTGGTACTAAATCCATGGAAGGAACCTCCATACTAGAATATAACCCAAATAAGCTAGACACCCCTTCTTGACCATTCCTCGAGCCTTCACATAAAAGATAACCCTGCTGGTCAAATGTCCAGAAATCCCCCCCCTCTAATTGAGGCAACACTAGCATGGCTAAGGCCACCGTCTTGGCGTAACAATCCAATATAGCATGATAAGGTGACAGTCAATCCATACCCAAGGTAACATCAAAATCTACCATATCAAGAAGCAGGAGATCTACGCTAGTCTCAAGACTCCCGATAGTAACCACACTTGAGTGATAGACACGATCTACAATAATAGAATCTCCCACAAATGTGGACACATATACAGGAGCACTCAAAGAATCAATAGGCACAACCAGATATGAAGCAAAATAGGATGACATGTAGGAATAAGTAGAGCCTAGATAAGATAGAACTGAAGCATTTCTATGGAAAACTGGAACAATACCTGTAATGACGGCGTCAGATACTCAGCCTCGGGCCTAGCTGGGAAAGCATAAAATTGGGGCTAGGCCCCACCATTCTGAACTACGTCTCTGGGATGGCCTCTAGCTGGCTGCCCTCTACCTCTAGCTAGATGGCCTTTACCCCTAACGGCCTAACCCCCACCTCTAATAGCCTGACCCCTACCTTTGGCTGCCTAACCCCTGCCTCTAGCTAGCTGAGCGGGCGGTGGAGCAACCGGTGCTGGAACCATGGCACGAGAACTCTGTTGTGGCATACCGCCCAATAATCTCGCACATGACCTCCTAATGTGCCCAATACCACCACACTCAAAACACCCATCCTGGTGTTGTGGCAACTGAAGCTGAAACTGACCCGAACAGGCCGGATAACTACAGTGATAACTCTAAATTATAGGCGCACTGATAGAAGCGGATGGTGCAGTGTTTGCTGGCTGCCCAGAGTAAGGCACATAAGGACCACGACTCCCTGAAGCACTATGAGATGCCTGAAGTGCTAAATGAAATGTCTTGGAAGGATGACCCCTACCATAAGTACCCCTGCCTCCAGATGAGGTGCCACTAAAACTACCGGAATGACGAGGCCTCTTATTTGACACATGCCCCCTCTCTTGAGCATGAACCATCTCGATTCGTCTCGCAATATCTACAGTCGTTTGGAAAGAAATACCACTACCGCTCTCCTTGGCCATTTGTAGCCTGATAGTGTAAGTGAGCCCATCAATAAATCTCCTCACTCTCTCCCTCTCAGTAGGAAGCAAGATAGTGGCATGTCGAGCTAGGTCCACAAATCGAGTCTCGTATTGGGTGACAACCATACCACCCTGCTGAAGTCGCTCAAACTGCCTACGGTACTCCTCTCTCAGGGTGACCGGGATGAACTTCTCTAGAAATAGCTGTGAGTATATATATATATATATATATATATATATATATATATATATATAATATTTAAAATTTATAGTATTATATTAATATTTTTTGCAGCATACATCGTCTTTACATTAATCTAGTTAATTGCCTTTACATCTATTTTAATTTGTACTCTTTGTTTTGGCAAGTCCAAAATCTATTTTATATTGAAAATAATTTGTCTTTGAGTCCTTAAATTATTCATCATTGTTTAGTTTAATTATGATCAAAATATCTTGGTAAATGATAACTCTTAAAGTTTTTTCATAAATAAACTTTATAAATTTTTTTATTAACTTCCTTAAAAATAGCTAAATTTATAGATAATGCATATCACTTTTTGACTAAAGCTACTTATATAACTTGATGTATATATAGTTTATTCTTTAAGAGAATAATTGACTGAGGTAATATTATGCTAAATATGTGTTGTAAGCACGTGATTTTTGCCCTATATGAGAAATACCCCCAAAAAATGCAAAATAAAATGATTTTCCTTGGTGTGCAATTTTGAGTATTTTTGTGATATGTTTGGATAATTATTTGTATTTGTCTGTGTTCGCTTATTTGTTAAATTAATAGAAAATATAAAAATATGTCGCATTTTGCATGTAGGATTTAATTCTACAATTGGTAGTAATTAAATGAGCTTTACAAAAATTAAAAATTACAAAAATAGGCATCTTTTGCATTTCTAGCATTTAATGTCCAAATATACAATGTTATGCTTAATTATTACTTAATTGTGCGTTAATTGTTATTGGGAGTTAATTTGCGCTTTTATAACTTAATTTAGTTCTTAATAATAATTTAAGTATTTTTATAATTTAGTTTTAGAAAATAAAAGAAGAAAAGAGAACAAAAAATACAAAAGAAAATCGGATTGGGCCACTTCTTCAATTGTAAGCCAAAGGCCCAAAAAATTGCCCAATCTTCTCCATGACCCAGTCCACTACAGACCGGGTCGACCCGGTCCGCCCCATTAACCCATTAACCCAACACCCCTTCTTCATTTTTTCAAAACACAAAACAAAAGAAAAAAAAGAAAAGAACAAAAAACCCTAAAACACTAACTCATCCGCCCCCCCCCCCTTTCTCATCTTTCTTCTTCTTCTCCAAACACCAACCTCCCCATCAATGGCTACCCTCCTCTTCATCACACAGCCATGGGCTGCCCGCTGCCTCCGTCCCCGGCCAAGCGACCACCATCGCGACTTCATCTTCGTCGTTCGACGTAAAGCTCGGGTTTGAAGCTCGACGTCCATGGCAGCCTTTGCCCCCGACCTCGTTCCAGCTATATCGGAGCTCGTCACTGTTTCTGCTCCAGCTGCTGCTACTTCTGTTTCAAACTCGTGTCCATGGCTGAGTTGCATCTGTTCCAGCTCGTCGTCCATGGTTTCTTCACGAGCGAACGCACCCAGCTGCTCCTGTTTCGCGTCAACCATGGCTGCTGTCACTGCCTCATCGTCCAGACCCCCCCGCTGCTGTTTCTTCACGTTCCAAGCTCGAGCCAGTCGTCCAAACTCAGTCACGTAACCAAACGGAACCCCAGCTGCCTCGTTCCTTCACTTCTGTCGCGACAGCTGCTGCTGCTGCTCCGGCGCGGCTTCAGTCAACTTCTTAGATTCGTTCATCGTCGTTTGGTCGAGCTCTTCGTCGAGTTAGTCGTTGAGTCCGGATAGATTTATTCCCATTTTGAGGTTCGTCAAAACAGTCCATACAATCGAGTTCGTCGTTGTTCATCTCCGGTTAGTAGTTTTTGAGTTTTATTTTGTCCGTATTTTGTTTTGATATTTTCGAATCTAAAATCGGCAAATGTTTGTTTTGTTCATGTCTATGGTTAGATGTTTGAGTTTTTGTTTTGTTCATGTTCATGTGTTTTTGTTGAATTAATTTTCAGATTTCAAATGGAAGTTAATTAGTTATTTTTCATGTTTATTTCATGTTTGTATTGTTGTTTAAGTGAATATTTGTTAGTTTAATGTTTGTTAGATTCAAATTGAAATTTAATTGGTTATTTCTTCAATTTGTTTCATGTTGTTATGTATTTTCCAGGAATCATTAATGTTGTTTGAGTCATGTGAATCCGTCATGTTTGTTGCTAAAAATAGATTTAATTCATGTTCATCTTTGTTTGAAGTTCATGATTAAATCCAGTGATTTAATGTGAGTTTATGTTTGTCTTTGATTTGTTAATTTAGTATTTTGTTGTTTGTATTGTTTTGTTCTTGCTCATACATTCATGGTCTAAATTAACCAGGATTGGTTCCCGATATGGTTAATTCATTCCATTAATTTTGAGTTGTGTTGTTCATCGTGTTCATATAATTGTTGTTGAAGATTGTTGAGAAATTGGTCATCTTGATCATATTTTGGTCAAGTTATGATTAATTGAGTGTTTAGAGCTGATGGGGGTAATTTGGTAAATTGCATTGCATTCGGGGGTAGATTTGTAATTGCAATAAGGTCGGAGGGGTAGTTTGGTAATTGAACATTATTTTGATTCTTTATGTTAAGCATGGGGGACAAATATAATGGGTGGGGTTTTTGATGTACTTGTTTAATATAATGGGGGACAAGACAAAACATAATGGGGAGGAATCTTGTACTTGTTTAATGTAGGCATGGGGGACATATTGTAATGGGTTGGTAATGTGGTATTTATTTAATGTAGGCATGGGGGACAAAGTTTAAAATAAAGAAAACATTAAGTAGTGGGACAAAGCATGCCATTGAGGGAATAATTTGGGTTTGGGAATTGAAGACTTGTCTTGCTATATATAGAGTCATTTCTTGACATTAAAAGAGGACTAGACTTAGAGAAAAAAACTTAGACTTGAACAAAAAGAGAGAAAAGTAAGACTTAGAGAGGGAGAGGATTATTATTTGGGAGAATATTTTTGAGAGTAATACTTTCTGAAAATCTGAAGAAGTGTGGTAGAGTTTTGAAGAAGAGAAAGACAACTTGAACTTCTACTTAAATAAATTCTGTTTGTCTTTTCTCGAGTGTTATTCAAAATCAGTAAACTACTGCATCTTGTATCCATCTCTCTTCTGCTTTGACTGTGATTGCACTTTGGTATTGCTGATTTTTTCAATCCGTTGCTGGGTTATTCTACTGGTTATTACTGGTTTGCGGTGTTGCTGAACCTGCTGTTGCTGCGTTATTATTGCTGCTGACTTCTCCTTATTTTGTTCTTATACTGCCATTTCCAGGTACACATTTGTATACTCTCGGATTGAAGAGAAATGAAATATTAATCAGGCTTTGTTCCTGTTGAATCCCTCCTGTTTAGATTTGTGTTTGAATATAATTTTCCTTTCTTTGTATAAAAATGTAGTTGATTGATTAAATGAGTAATGATGTCGCATATGTATAACTTCTTCATCTAATAATGTTAGTTTAAATTAATCAGAGAATAGTTAATCTGTTTTGATATTATGGTGTGTCAATCTCACGTTTTAGTATTATTGAATAATAGAATATAGAATGAAAGCAGTTTTTCTTTGTACAAACTCAGTCGCAATTTTCCATTCGCATTAGCCATAAACTAGTAACTAATAAGTTACGTTTTTAGCATGTAATTAATTAAGAGATTTTCTTTTATTTTAGAGATGAACTTAATAGAAAATATAGTCACTGTAGGTTTATCCTTTTAAATAAAAATGAGACGAGCCTCGACAAACGAAAATGCACAAGCTGCGGGGCCCTCTAAATGTATATATTAAAATACTTAGAATTCGGGACAGGCCGTTTAGCGAATTTTACGGCCTTCCCAAAATAACAATACGCTAGTTGCTTTAGGCGGACCTTTAATAATCTAACTTTCTTAAACACGGGTGCACATTGATGTGACCCAAATCCAAATCTCAACGGAGTCAAAATGTGTCGACGACCATGGGTGCATTGATTGTGACGTGGTTCGAGATGTATTTTCACGACGTTGCAATTCTATAAAAATAAATGATAATTATAAAAACGGTTTTAAACTTAATAAAAGCACATAAGTCACAACATGCATTTAATCAGATATTTAGCCATTATAACAATTTAAGCAATCGTGCTAGAACCACGGGATTCGAGGGTGCCTAACACCTTCCCTCGGGTCAACAGAATTCCTTACTTAGAATTTCTGGTTCGCAGACTTCATTTGGAAAAGTCGAAAATTTCCTCGATTTGGGATTCAAGATAAATCGGTGACTAGGGACACCAAAAGCCAAACCTTTCCCAAGTGGCGACTCTGAATTAAATAAATAATCCCATTTCGAATATTGTCACTTAAATTGGAAAAACTCCCTCGCGCATTTAACCCTTCGGGGCGGGCGCGCAAAAAGGAGGTGTGACATCACTTAAATTGGAAAAACTCCCTCGCGCATTTAACCCTTCGGGGCCAGGCGCGCAAAAGGAGGTGTGACAGCTCTGGCGACTCTGCTGGGGATAGTACCCAGAACCACTGATTCAGGGTTAGAATTCGAGCTTAGACAAATTGTTATATTCGGTTTTATCTGATTTTTACATATCACGATAGCATAGGACCTCATTCCTCGACCTTCCCGGCATGATCCGATGAACCTTCCGGCATAACCCGATGAATCCTCCCGGCATAACCCGATGAATCTCTTCGGCATAACCCGATGAATCTTTTCGGCATAACCCGATAAATCTTCCCGGCATAACCCGATGAATCCTCCCGGCATAGCCCGATGAATCCTCACGGCATAACCCGATGAATCCTCCCGGCATAACCCGATGAATCTCTTCGGCATAACCCGATGAATCTTTTCGGCATAACCCGATAAATCTTCCCGGCATAACCCGATGAATCCTCCCGACATAACCCGATGAATCCTCACGGCATAACCCGATGAATCCTCCCGGCATAACCCGATGAATCTCTTCGGCATAACCTGATGAATCTTTTCGGCATAACCCGATAAATCTTCCCGGCATAACCCGATGAATCTTTCGGCATAACCTGATAAATCTTCCCGGCATGATCCGATAAATTTTTCGGCATAACCCGATAAATCCTCCCGGCATAACCCGATGAATCCTCCCGGCATAACCCGATGAATCTCTTCGGCATAACCCGAGAACTCTTTCCAGTCAGTCAGCATTAGGGTTTTAAACCCTAAACTGAACTTTTCCTTTAGTCAGCATTAGGGTTTTAAACCCTAAACTGAACTCTTTCCTTTAATCAGCATTAGGGTTTTAAACCCTAAACTGAACTTTACCTTCAATCAGCATTAGGGTTTTAAAACCCTAAACTGAACTCTTTTCCATTCAGTCAGTATTAGGGTTTTAAACCATAAACTGAACTTTTTCCTTTAATCAGCATTAGGGTTTTAAACCCTGAACTGAACTTTTTCCATTTAATCAGCATTAGGGTTTTAAACCCTAAACTGAACTCTTTTCCATTCAGCCAGTACTAGGGTTTTAAACCCTAAACTGAACTTTTCCTATAGTCAGCATTAGGGTTTTAAACCCTAAACTGAACTTTTCCTTTGGTCAGCATTAGGGTTTTAAACCCTAAACTGAACTCTTTTCCATTCAGTCAGTATTAGGGTTTTAAACCCTAAACTGAACTTTTCCTTTAGTCAGCAATAGGGTTTTAAACCCTAAACTGAACTTTTTCCATTCAGTCACCATTAGGGTTTTAAACCCTAAACAGAACTTTTCCATTCAGTCAGCATTAGGGTTTTAAACCATAAACTGAACTTTTTCCTTTAGTCAGCATTAGGGTTTTAAACCCTAAACTGAACTTTTTCCATTCAGTCAGCATTAGGGTTTTAAACCCTAAACTGAACTTTTCCATTTAGTCAGCATTAGGGTTTTAAACCCTAAACTGAACTTTTCCATTCAGTCAGCATTATGGTTTTAAACCCTAAACTGAACTTTTCCAGCCAGTCAGCATTAGGGTTTTAAACCCTAAACTGAACTTTTTCCATTCAGTCAGTATTAGGGTTTTGAAACCTTAAACTGAACTCTTTCCCTCAGTCAGCATTAGGGTTTTAAACCCTAAACTGAACTTTTTTCCCTTCAGTCAGCATTAGGGTTTTAAACCCTAAACTGAACTTTTTCCATTCAGTTAGCATTAGGGTTTTAAACCCTAAACTGAACTTTTCCTTCAGTCAGCATTAGGGTTTTAAACCCTAAACTGAACTTTTTCCTTTAGTCAGCATTAGGGTTTTAAACCCTAAACTGAACTTTTTCCATTCAGTCAGCATTAGGGTTTTAAACCCTAAACTGAACTTTTCCATTTAGTCAGCATTAGGGTTTTAAACCCTAAACTGAACTTTTCCATTCAGTTAGCATTAGGGTTTTAAACCCTAAACTGAACTCTTTCCTTTAGTCAGCATTAGAGTTTTAAACCCTAAACTGAACTTTTCCTTTCAGTCAGCATTCGGGTTTTAAACCCTAAACTGAACTCTTTCCTTCAGTCAGCATTAGGGTTTTAAACCCTAAACTAAACTTTTTCCATTCAGTCAGCATTAGGGTTTTAAACCCTAAACTGAACTTTTCCTTTGGTCAGCATTAGGGTTTTAAACCCTAAACTGAACTTTTTCCTTTAGTCAGCATTAGGGTTTTAAACCCTAAACTGAACTTTTTCCATTCAGTCAGCATTAGGGTTTTAAACCCTAAACTGAACTTTTCCATTCAGTCAGCATTAGGGTTTTAAACCCTAAACTGAACTTTTTCCTTTAGTCAGCATTAGGGTTTTAAACCCTAAACTGAACTTTTTCCATTTAGGCAGCATTAGGGTTTTAAACCCTAAACTGAACTTTTCCATTTAGTCAGCATTAGGGTTTTAAACCCTAAATTGAACTTTTCCATTCAGTTAGCATTAGGGTTTTAAACCCTAAACTGAACTATTTCTTTTAGTCAGCATTAGGGTTTTAAAGCCTAAACTGAACTTTTCCTTTCAGTCAGCATTAGAGTTTTAAACCCTAAACTGAACTCTTTCCTTCAGTCAGCATTAGGGTTTTAAACCTTAAACTGAACTTTTTCCATTCAGTCAGCATTATGGTTTTAAACCCTAAACTGAACTTTTTCCTTTAGTCAGCATTAGGGTTTTAAACCCTAAACTGAACTTTTTCCTTTGGTTAGCATTAGGGTTTTAAACCCTAAACTGAACTTTTTCCATTCAGTCAGCATTAGGGTTTTAAACCCTAAACTGAACTTTTCCATTTAGTCAGCATTAGGGTTTTAAACCCTAAACTGAACTTTTCCATTCAGTTAGCATTAGAGTTTTAAACCCTAAACTGAACTCTTTCCTTTAGTCAGCATTAGGGTTTTAAACCCTAAACTGAACTTTTCTTTTCAGTCAGCATTCAGGTTTAAACCCTAAACTGAACTATTTCCTTCAGTCAGCATTAGGGTTTTAAACCCTAAACTGAACTTTTCCATTCAGTCAGCATTAGGGTTTTAACCCCTAAACTGAACTTTTTCCTTTAGTCAGCATTAGGGTTTTAAACCCTAAACTGAACTTTTTCCATTTAGGCAGCATTAGGGTTTTAAACCCTAAACTGAACTTTTCCATTTAGTCAGCATTAGGGTTTTAAACCCTAAATTGAACTTTTCCATTCAGTTAGCA